>NC_069503.1:30643092-30718092 GCF_027579735.1 Bombina bombina
AAGTCTTAGAATTACTTCGAAAGAATATAATGTTATGAATAGCCAAATAATATTATTTTTTGGACAATGGAACCAATGGTTTCACCTATTCCAATAGTTTATGATGTCGAACTCGGAGTTGAATCCAACAGGCAGCAGGCTACCCAATTTGTGTATCCAATAAATTTCCTGGCGTGCCAAAATCTGAAATTTATCACCCCCCCTAGGGGGTTTTTGGATCAATTCAATGGCCTGCCACCTGAAGGAGCCAACTTCGCCATTATGAACCTCCAAAAAATGTCTTGTCAGGGCAGAAACTGCTCTTTCCTTGCTGATATGAGCCAGATGTTCTTTTATCCTCGTTCCCACCTCTCTCGTGGTTCTGCCAACGTACTGTCTATTACAAGAGACACATTCAACCAAGTAAACCACATATTTGCTCTTACATTTAATGCAGCCTCTTGTTTCAAATGTTTCTCCAGTAGTTGCAGAAACAAAATTCCTAGAGACATGGATGCATTCACAGGACCTACAGGAGCGTTTACCACACCTGTAGGTGCCCTTGAAGTGCAACCATGAACTCTCTCTCTGTTTGGTTCTAAGAAGACTCGGAGAAAGAATGTTGCCCAATGTCATATTGCGTTTATAGACAAATTGGCAACCTTCACTTATGGTACTCCTCAATTGTCTATCCCCTCTAAGGATAGATAAGTTCTTCCGTATAACATTACAGACTTGGTAGTACTGGTTAGAATATGCCGTCACGAACAGAGGCTTCTGATTGGTACCCTGTTTATCAGTGAAACTTTCTCTTCTTCTTGGTATCAGTAGATTCCTCCTATCTATTGTTTCTACTTCTCTGAAAGCTCTATCAACAACCTTCCCTGGATAATGTCTAGCTCTTAGTCTGTTGTTTAGTTTCTCACTCTCTCTCCTGAAATCCTCATCAAGGGTACAATTACGTTTTACACGTAAAAATTGTCCCTTAGCTATTCCTTTAAAAACATGCCCAGGATGGTTACTTTGGGCATGTAAAATGGAATTTCCCGATATTGGCTTACGGAAGAGAGAGGAGACGACCCTTCTGTTCAAGCAATCTGAGGTCAAAGTGACATCCAAATAGTTGATACTGGTTCTGTGCCATTCGTAGGTGAACCTCAGCTCAACAGAATTGAGGTTCAAATACTCCACAAAATCTTTTGCCAGTGTTGGACCTCCAGACCAAACTATAAGGATGTCATCAATGAATCTCATGTACCTAATGACATTTCGGGAATAAACGTTTCCACCTCCAAAGACGTGGAACCGCTCCCACCACCCCATGAAAATATTGGCGTAGGATGGGGCAAATTTTGCCCCCATCGCGGTTCCACGCCTCTGGAGATAGAAATCATTGGCAAACTTAAAAAAGTTATGCTTTAAAAGAAATTCAATGACCCTTAATATGTATTCTTGATGTTCATCAGTAAGGCTTTTATATCTCTTAAGATAGAATTTGACAGCCTCCAGCCCATACTCGTGAGGTATGGAGGAATATAGGGAGACCACATCAATGGTCAACCAACTATAACCCTCCTCCCACACCATTTCCTCCATTATGGATAGAGTATGGGTGGTATCTCTCAAATAACTGGGTAGTTTCTTTACCAGAGGCTGTAAGAATTGATCAACCCACCTGGATAGGGGTTCTGTCAAGGAGTCTATACCTGCCACTATAGGGCGACCCCTAACATCCTCAAGACTTTTGTGGACCTTCGGGAGATGGTGGAAGATGGGCATTACTGGATTTTCCACCATCAGACAATCATATGTTCTTCTATCTAAAATGCCCATCTCCAAACCATCATCCAGAAGGTCCCTGAGTAGTTTTTGATAGTTCACAGTTGGATCTTTATTTAGGGGAGTGTATGCCTCAGGATCTTCGCCCTCATACATACTCCTGTCCAGTACCACTACACTCCCCCCCTTATCCGACTGTCTTATCACTATACTCTCATTGTTTTGGAGTGTTGTTATGGCCTCTCTCTCTTTCCTTGTCAGATTCGAGGGAATATTATATTCCTGTTTGGACAATTCAGTCAAATCCTCTACCACTCTTTTGTGGAATACTTCCAGGCTCTTCCCTCTAACCTGAATAGGGTAGAAGTTAGACCTGGACCTCATCCTCACAGTTTCAATTTCATAGTTGTTTGTGACCCCACTGTCATAGGATAAATCCTCTAAGCCAGTCAAGGTACAGACATCCTGAAATGTCATATTATCTTGATTCGTCCGACTTGCCTGTTGTTGTATTTCAGGGGCCCTGATGTCAGTATTCGGAAAGAATTTTCTGAGTGTTAAGTCCCTCACTAGTCTATTCACATCTAGGATTGTCTGAAACAAATCAAAGTTCCGTGAAGGGACAAAACCCAGGCCATAATTTAACACTTTATTTTCAGCTGGTGTTAGTACATGCGTAGAGAGATTAATTACGGAAGTCTCCTTTATTGGTATTTCTGCCTCAAAGTACTCCTGTTGCCCCTCACTGGGTAGCGATGATCGCTCGACTCTGGTGGGGGTAGATCTACAATCCCTCTCCCCCCCCCCCTGTGGTTGTCTGGGGGCCCAGTGAAAAACCTGAGTTTCAGGAGTACCTACATTTTGGCTTTGTCGACTCCTGGTATCTATATGATAGTGAGATCTCCCTCGTCCCCGGCGTCTGCCCCTTTTGGGTACTGCCCCTTTATTCTGATGATCTTTAAGAATACCTTTTATTGGTTGTGCCTCGACTGTGCTGCCTACATCTCTCATCCTGACTTGTGAAGAGCTGTTGTCCTCAGGTTCAGAGCTTGAATAATCATCTGCCTCAAAACTTGAGGCAAATCTATCCTCATCTGTTAGATCAGGCTCTGTATCTGAGAACACCACCTTTTTTGTGGTTTCTGCCACATGTGTTCTTTGTCTCCAATTACCTTGTCTCTTAGTTTTCTCTTTATTGTTAGTAATCTGATCATTCTGGCTCACACTCTGTCTATTAGACCATGCTCTCCCTCTCTCACGTTTTCGCCAAATATAGACTACTCCCTTATTGTAGTCCTTCTGGTCTCTAATAAACTTAGAGTGTTTTGTCTGAATGATCAGCTTCCTAGATTCAGACATGGTTTCCTTTAAGATATCATCATATTTAGGATAAATTTCATGCTGTTGATACTTGTTCATTTCAACCTGTAAATCCAGAATCTTAATCTTTACATCATTTAACAGCATATCCTTATACTCTATTAGGAGTGTTATTAATTTGAGTGAACAGTCTGTAAGGGCTTGATTCCACTTGTCAATGAAGGTGGTATCTTTAATGTCATATGTGGGAAATTTATTGATTCTTAGGCCACGGAACAGCCAATAGAATGCGAGCTCAATCTGATGATCAAGAGGATGTTCCGCGCCGGAGGTCTTGAAGATGGAGCCGCTCCTCGTCGGATGGATCAAGATAGAAGATGCCGCTTGGATGAAGATGTTTGCTGGTCCGGATGTCCTCTTCTGCCCGGATAGGATGAAGACTTCTGCCGCTCGGGATGTCTTCTTTTGGTCCATCGCTGCTCGGCTGAGTGAAGACGACTCAAGGTAGGGAGATCTTCAGGGGGGGTAGTGTTAGGTTTATTTAAGGGGGGTTTGGGTTAGAGTAGGGGTATGTGGGTGGTGGGTTGTAATGTTGTGGGGTGATATTGTGTTTTTTTTACAGGCAAAAGAGCTGATTTCTTTGGGGCTAGTAAGGTAATAGAGCTGTTAACTATTTTAATTTAGATTAGGGTAGGGAATTTTTTTATATTGGGGGGCTTTGTTATTTTATTAGGGGGCTTAGAGTAGGTGTAATTAGCTTAAAATTCTTGTAATCTTTATTTTGTAATTTAGTGTTTTTGTTTTTTGTAATTTAGTTTAGTTTATTTAATTGTAGGTACTTGTAGTTAATTGATTTAATTTATTTATTGATAGTGTAGTGTTAGGTTTAATTGTAACTTAGGTTAGGATTTATTTTACAGGTAATTTTGTAATTATTTTAACTAGGTAGCTATTAAATAGTAAATAACTATTTAATAGCTATTGTACCTAGTTAAAATAAATACAAAGTTGCCTGTAAAATAGATATAAATCCTAAAATAGCTACAATATAATTATTCGTTATATTGTAGCTATATTAGGGTTTATTTTACAGGTAAGTATTTAGTTTTAAATAGGAAGACTTTAGTTAATAATATTTAATTTATTTCGTTAGATAAAAATTATATTTAACTTAGGGGGGTGTTAAGGTTAGACTTAGCTTTAGGGGTTAATACATTTATTAGAGTAGCGGCGAGGTCCGGTAGGCAGATTAAGGGTTAATACTTGAAGTTAGGTGTCGCCGATGTTAGGGAGGGCAGATTAGGGGTTAATACTATTTATTAAAGGGTTTGCAAGGCGGGAGTGGGGCGGTTTAGGGGTTAATACATTTATTATAGTGGCGGCGAGGTCCGGTCGGCAGATTAGGGGTTAATAAGTGTAGGTAAAGTAGCGGCAACGTTGGGGGGGCAGATTAGGGGTTAATAAATATAATATAGGGGTCGGCGATGTTAGGGACAGCAGATTAGGGGTACATAGGGATAATGTAGGTTGCGGCGGTATCCGAAGCGGCAGAATAGGGGTTAATAATAAAATGCAGGTGTCAGCGATAGCGGGGGCGGCAGATTAGGGGTTAATAAGTGTAAGGTTAGGGGTGTTTAGACTCGGGGTACATGTTAGGGTGTTAGGTGCAGACTTAGAAACTGTTTCCCCATTGGAAACAATGGGGCTGCGTTAGGAGCTGAACGCTGCTTTTTTGCAGGTGTTAGGTTTTTTTCAGCCCAAACTGCCCCATTGTTTCCTATGGGGATATCGTGCACTAGCACGTTTTTCCAGCTAGCCGCTACCGTAAGCAACGCTGGTATTGAGAGTTGAAGTGTCAGCGATAGCGGGGGCGGCAGATTAGGGGTTAATAAGTGTAAGGTTAGGGGTGTTTAGACTCGGGGTACATGTTAGGGTGCTAGGTGCAGACTTAGAAACTGTTTCCCCATTGGAAACAATGGGGCTACGTTAGGAGCTGAACGCTGCTTTTTTGCAGGTGTTAGGTTTTTTTTCAGCCCAAACTGCCCCATTGTTTCCTATGGGGATATCGTGCACTAGCGCGTTTCTCCAGCTAGCCGCTACCGTAAGCAACGCTGGTATTGAGAGTTGAAGTGGCGGTAAATATGCCTGTACGCTCCCTTTTTGGAGCCTAATGCAGCCCTTCAGAGAACTCTCAATACCAGCGTTATTTAAAAGGTGCGGGGGGGGGGGGGAAACACGCGTAGCTAACGCACCACTTTGGCCGCAAAACTCTAAATCTAGTCAGTGAGGACAATACAATTGTCTTCAGAGAGGCAGACAAAGGGGGATCAATAGTCATTCAAGACAGACAGACATACATAGGAGAATCAGTACGTCTCCTTTCAGATGCAGATACATACGAGATATTGGAACAAGATCCGACAGAAAGGTTCCTACAAGAGTATTATCTTCTTCTAAATACAGCTATGAAAAGGCAAATATGTTCGGAAGGGGAATACAAATTTCTTAAAATTGAAAATCCCAAAACATCTACATTCTCTATCACCTACCCAAAATACACAAGGACACAACCAATCCACCAGGCAGGCCAATTATATCTGGCATTGGAAGTCTTACAAATAATTTATCACAATATGTTGACCATTTTCTTTAGTCTTTAGTCCCGACACTCAGATCACACATCAGGGATACTCCATCTACTCACTAAATTAGATGAAATAAAATGGGATGCAGAATATGCATTTGCTACACTAGATGCATCGGCTCTATATACCTCTATCCCGCATAGTAAGGGGATAGAAGCTATTGAATATGTATTAAAAAATGATTTAAACAAAAATCAAATTCAGTTTCTCTGTGATTCAATAGAATTTATTCTTTCCAGAAATTACTTTTCATTTGAGGGTAAAATCTATATTCAAAAAACAGGAACAGCCATGGGAACTAAGTTCGCCCCAAACTTGAGGATCTGACAATATGGCAACAGAACCGCTTCTCAGAAAACATCATTCATTGGTTCCGATTTATTGATAATGTCTTATTAATCTGGAAAGGAGATTCAGATACATTTAACGATTTTGTGGAAATGATAAATCATTATAATTTTAATCTGAAGTTTACTAAGGAATGGGATAAAAACCAAATACATTTCCTAGATATCACCCTCTTCAACAAAGGGGAGAAAATCAGCACAAAAATGTTCACCAAAGAAACAGACACAAATGGATACCTACACGCAGAGAGTGGCCATCATCCGAAATGGATAAAAAAATATTCCTTTTGGACAATTTCAAAGGATCAAAAGGAACTGCACTGAAACTGATGATTTTGAAGCAGCCTCAACAATTCTAAAAGAAAAATTCAAAGAAAAAGGCTTTAAAGAAGAAGACGTATCGGAAGCATAGAACAAAGTAAAAACCATAGAAAGAAGTTCCCTATTCATACCTAAGAATAAGAAGAAATTACAATCTACAAACACAGATGATACACCAAGATTTATCACAACTTATAATAATGCATCAAAACAGATCGAAAAAATTCTGAATGAACACTGGAATATTCTAAGAAAAGACCCAGTCCTCGGGCAAAATTTATCACAGAGACCCTTGGTTACGTATAAAAGGAACCTAAATCTCAAAAACATTTTAGCTCCAACTAAACTAAAAACCAATAACCCCAAAAAAACTGGAGGAAGTCAACAACTGGTTAAAGGTTTTTATAAGTGTGGAAGAAAAAATTGCGAATGTTGCAAATGAACCAGTGAAAACAAATGGATCATCAACAATGATACCAAACAAATTTCAATTCAATCTTATATGAATTGCAAGTTGGAGAATGTGGTCTATAGTATAGAATGCACGTGCAAAAAAAATCTACATTGGTAGAACCAAGAGAATTCTCAAGACCAGACTCCTAGAACATGTAAAAAACATAGGAGAAACATCCGAATATGGTCTAAGTAGACATTTTGAAGAATTCCACAAAAAAACCCAAACAAATTCACCTTCAAGGCAATCGAGTAAATACCTAAATCTTGGGGTAAAGATAGATTTTTACAATTAAGGAAAAGGGAGAAATACTGGATCCATTTTTTAAACACTAGGGAACCATATGGCTTGAATAGAGACATAGATCTAGCAGCCTTTTTATAATTAATTATAATGATCAAAATGTATCTCCACAATACCCTTTGAGAGATAATGTATGCATGTAAAAACATACGTGTATATATTTAGATACATTTGAGTTTTACAAACTATTATATTTTTCAAATATTATTCGTTAATTGTTTAATTAATTATATTATACATGCATTATCTGTGAATTATTAATTGAGACACATATTAAATGATTTTTGTGTGACTATGGAGTGTATATAAAACCACACTTTACTAAACCTATTATAAAATAAATCATATAAGTTTAATTCATTTTTAAAGAAGTTTATTAAATTTCATCTATTTTTACAGGGAAGGTTGAAAATACCCTACATTCTATTTAAACCACATACAACTATGCTATATCATTAGCAAATTACCCCCAAAAAAAGTGGTACCATTGAAAATAATTAAATATAAAATAAGATAATATTTTCAAAAACAATATGGAGGCATTTCCGGTTTTCTCAGACAAATAGAGGGCCAGGATGGGAGTGGATCCTTAATCTGACGAAATGGGCATAGGTCCCACGAAACGCGTAAGACCGGGAGGAATCAGTGACGTCACTTCCGATTCTTGCTACGGATCCACTTCCAGTTTCTCTGAAACCGCTAACGCCGGTGTGTTTTTTGTCTTCTTCTACTATATACCAACGATTGGACTATTCCATCAAGATAAGATAAGTTATTATTGCATTCAATGACCATCAATTGCACATTTTCATAAACTTTCCACAGAAATTTTTTAGATAAAGATTTTTTTACGATCGTTGTTATTTTTAACGTAGTGCGCACTTCAAATACTACCACAAAATTAAATCTGTAGTTACTTGTTTTTACTAAATCCCCCTAAATCAATTATTTACTTATTTGCTTTCTTTTTAAAACATACATTAAATTAAAGCTTTTTTATAGGTACATCTAATTAAATTTGCATACACTTTTTATCAATTCCTAAGCACATTTTTTATACAGATTATAAAATATTTTTTACTCTGGTTAAATATACGATCTGGCATCTGACTGATACATACTTTCAATGAGTTAGTTTCAGTCAGTAAGCCAGACCCAGATTAAATCTGCTTCAGTAATATTGTTTTATGTATATATATATATATATATATATATATATATATATATATATATATATATATATATATACATATACATATATATATACATATACATATATATATATATGATAGAAATAAAAAAGATCAGCGCTAGAAGTTTATGAGTGTGCTGTTGGTCTTAATATATCTTCCCATCCACTACTGGAAAATATATGTATATGCAGGACCCTTGCTAGTTAAGCATCAAACAGTCTCATTCAGTCAAGTATGGCAAGTCTATGGATGTATATTATTCATTAATATCCACAATGCTAGTTCCTGTGTGCTGTGGAGGAGTAGGCTGCTCGTCTGAGAGAAGAAGAAAGATCCCCCGCAGGGCAAGGTTCCTCTTAGTGATCTAGAAGAGTGTGAGACAAAACAAGCGCCCAGAGGCACACTTCGTGTAGTACGTTTAGATAAATAACTTATACTTTAACAGTTGGAAAAAATCCGCTCTCACCTGATTCAACCTCAGCTTATGAGGTATGTAATAAGCGCTTCTGTTTATATACTCAGGTCTCGTATCGTCCTCCTATAGGTCCTCAGGTCTCCAGTTCCTCCTTGAAGTCTGCAGAGTGTTCCTGGATCTCTGCAGCCTATATTTAGAAGGGGACTAGGGCATAGGAGTACGATAGTGTGTACTGTTTAAAATATACAACTACCAGGTAATAGAGATAAAAACAGGTGTTTATTTATATATGTACACACAAAAAAATATAGTTTTTAACAGTGCAAGATAAAAGCCCCTACAGGTATTTCTTTGTAGGAGAAGAGAGAGAAATATTCCACGTTTAGCAGAAAAACACTATAGAGCTGTAGTCATACAGGTGTTACATCCAGCATGCAGTGCTAGAAACACAAGTGACTAAATTGCTCTGATAAATATATAAACAAGTATGGAGCACCAAAGGATATTCGCAGATCTGCTTATATAAGTAGATATTAAAGCAGTCCAATCCTTTATGCAGCTCCGTGTAGGTGTATAGGCACAGCGTGCAATGTCAGCGTGTGGCGGGGGGCGGAGCCTAACGTGTTTCGTAACCAATGGGTTACTTCATCAGAGGTGTGGGCCGCCCCCCTACCTTGATCTATTTATACGCATTAGTGAGGCTAGTCTGCCTCCTGTGTGCCCCTCTATCGCCATTTTGAATAAGGGCAGACAAATTTGTGCTTATTTTGTATTTACATAAAGTGTGCAATATTACTTAGACACGCAGTAATATCCCAAACATATAATCCATTGTGTACATGGTCTACATGTTCTTTCAGAGAATGCTAAAACATATTAGTCTCCTCACATGTTTAAATCCTATGTCAAATTCCTTCAGCTGCAAAGCATACCAGCTGGTGAATTTACATAAGACAACATAATCTTAGAGGCATAGTTACACGTTTTAAGTTTTACACAGATTAAATAAAAAGTGATTAGATAAATAGAATCTATATATATAACATTTTAAAACTTTATAAAATTATTTAAAACTTTAAAATAGTACATTGTAAAGAAGCATGTTATAAAATAATATTTCATAGGGTTCCCTGTTTTTATTATTATTACAGGACCACTTAAAACCGCTGTTAGTTTGTAAGTAGATGATGGGTATATTGTTTTTGTATTTAAAACAATTTTTCTATAACTATCACAGCCTTTGTGTATAAAAGCTGATCATTATTTATTATATTAGTATGTGTTTCTGTTTCTATTAATACGTATTAAGAATGGACACAATAAAATACTATCTTGGATAGTATTTTATTGTGTCCATTCTTAATACGTATTAATAGAAACAGAAACACATACTAATATAATAAATAATGATCAGCTTTTATACACAAAGGCTGTGATAGTTATAGAAAAATTGTTTTAAATACAAAAACAATATACCCATCATCTACTTACAAACTAACAGCGGTTTTAAGTGGTCCTGTAATAATAATAAAAACAGGGAACCCTATGAAATATTATTTTATAACATGCTTCTTTACAATGTACTATTTTAAAGTTTTAAATAATTTTATAAAGTTTTAAAATGTTATATATATATAGATTCTATTTATCTAATCACTTTTTATTTAATCTGTGTAAAACTTAAAACGTGTAACTATGCCTCTAAGATTATGTTGTCTTATGTAAATTCACCAGCTGGTATGCTTTGCAGCTGAAGGAATTTGACATAGGATTTAAACATGTGAGGAGACTAATATGTTTTAGCATTCTCTGAAAGAACATGTAGACCATGTACACAATGGATTATATGTTTGGGATATTACTGCGTGTCTAAGTAATATTGCACACTTTATGTAAATACAAAATAAGCACAAATTTGTCTGCCCTTATTCAAAATGGCGATAGAGGGGCACACAGGAGGCAGACTAGCCTCACTAATGCGTATAAATAGATCAAGGTAGGGGGGCGGCCCACACCTCTGATGAAGTAACCCATTGGTTACGAAACGCGTTAGGCTCCGCCCCCCGCCACACGCTGACATTGCACGCTGTGCCTATACACCTACACGGAGCTGCATAAAGGATTGGACTGCTTTAATATCTACTTATATAAGCAGATCTGCGAATATCCTTTGGTGCTCCATACTTGTTTATATATTTATCAGAGCAATTTAGTCACTTGTGTTTCTAGCACTGCATGCTGGATGTAACACCTGTATGACTACAGCTCTATAGTGTTTTTCTGCTAAACGTGGAATATTTCTCTCTCTTCTCCTACAAAGAAATACCTGTAGGGGCTTTTATCTTGCACTGTTAAAAACTATATTTTTTTGTGTGTACATATATAAATAAACACCTGTTTTTATCTCTATTACCTGGTAGTTGTATATTTTAAACAGTACACACTATCGTACTCCTATGCCCTAGTCCCCTTCTAAATATAGGCTGCAGAGATCCAGGAACACTCTGCAGACTTCAAGGAGGAACTGGAGACCTGAGGACCTATAGGAGGACGATACGAGACCTGAGTATATAAACAGAAGCGCTTATTACATACCTCATAAGCTGAGGTTGAATCAGGTGAGAGCGGATTTTTTCCAACTGTTAAAGTATAAGTTATTTATCTAAACGTACTACACGAAGTGTGCCTCTGGGCGCTTGTTTTGTCTCCCAATATATATATATATATATATATATATATATATATCTTTTTGCTCTTTTGATTTGTGAAAAATTCCGTTATATGTCCTTAAGAGGTTAAACATACCAATAAAACATTGTTTTTAAGCACCAGAACTCAGCACATTAGCGCTGCTTTCAAAAATAGTGACTGCAGTCAGTGGAAACTGAGCCCAACATCACTAAACTGTATAAGATTTTAAACCCTCACACAAGAATATTCTTTTGGTTTTATAAGTAAACACATTATCAGTTATTTAAACTGAGATAATTATTTTTAGGTTCCATTAGTGCTAATTCTATACCTTTCTATTCATTCCTTTTTTCCTACTTGTTAGTGGTTTTAAGTACATTCTTTTACAATATAGCAGCTCCAAGGAACCCCATATCTCACTAGCCAGGGCTTTGGACAGCACTTATTACTAATCCCTCATTATATATATATATATATATATATATATATATATATATATATATATATATATATATATATATATATATATATATATATATATATATATATATACATATATATATATATATATATATATATATATACTTACTTTATTGCTGCTAAAGAATTTATTTTATCTCAGATAACAGAATAGAAATTGACTGGCAAAGTGTATTGTTCTATTGTTTAACTAAACACTGGTAAAGTTAGTGGCTCATATCTTGGTATCTCATTGTGGTATTTTAATTAAATTCAACTGCGAATAAGGTTAATAAATAAGGTAACTTTTGTGATTGTTGCATAGCATATTATAATAGTTTAAATGTGTATAGTTTGATGCAGGTCTTGCTTTCTACAAATATATTTCAATGTGTCTATAAATTTTAACTAATATAAAAAATTTAAGAATTTACATTAATTTTATTGTTTTGTATATGCATTTTTATTGGAGGTTTATTTTAAAGGATAATTATTAAATATATTATATTATAACCCTGCCATATACTGACATTAATAAACAAGGAAAATATAATTTTTTCCTGTACAATATTAATAAACACAGGGGGTGCTTTGGTGTTGAATGGTTGTGTAAACTTGTCAGTATGAGGACGGATCTGTATATTTCTGTGTGGTGTTTCGATTCTATCACATATATAAGAGAAACTGAGGTGCACATATATAGAGGAACAAAGGACAGCAAAAGAGCTCTTCTAATCTGGGGCTTTTATAAATGGGATTTAGAAAGTATTATTTACAATAGGATCCATTTTGATGCTTCTATTTAGAGAGTTTGTCCTCTTTAGGATAATTGTAAAAATGTTTGTACACTGTGTATTTAAAATGTATCTGTGTGTAAATATTTGGTGTTTTGTGATACCCGACTTTTTTTCCACTTTCTAAACATGTGAAAGGTTTTTTCCCTTGTGAATACTTTCATGTTTTCTCAGTTTACCCTTATATCTAAAACATTTTCCACACTCTGTACATGTGAAAGGATTTTCTCCTGTGTGAATCATTTCATGATATTTCAGACTACTTATTTGTTTAAAACATTTTCCACACTCTGTACATGTGAACGGCTTTTCTCCTGTGTGACTCCTTTCATGAGATTTCAGAAGATCCATTCGTGTAAAACTTTTCCCACACTCTGTACATGTGAAAGGCTTTTCTCCTGTGTGCATCATTTCATGATATTTCAGACTACTTATTTGTTTAAAACATTTTCCACACTCTGTACATGTGAACATCTTTTCTCCTGTGTGACTCCTTTCATGAGTTTTCAGATTACTCATATATATAAAACCTTTTCCACACTCTGTACATGTGAAAGGCTTTTCTCCTGTGTGAATCATTTTATGAGTTTTCAGACTTTTTATATGTGCAAAACTTTTTCCACACTCTGTACATGTGAAAGGCTTTTCTCCTGTGTGAATCCTTTCATGAGATTTCAGATCACTCTTTTGTGTAAAACTGTTTCCACACTCTGTACATGTGAAAGGCTTTTCTCCTGTGTGACTCCTTTCATGAGTTTTCAAATTACGCATATATGTAAAACTTTTTCCACACTCTGTACATGTGAAAGGCTTTTCTCCTGTGTGACTCCTTTCATGAGATTTCAAATTACTCATATATCTAAAACTTTTTCCACACTCTGTACATGTGAAAGGCTTTTCTCCTGTGTGACTCCTTTCATGAGTTTTCAAATTACTCATATATGTAAAACCTTTTCCACACTCTGTACATGTGAAAGGCATTTCTCCTGTGTGAATCCTTTCATGCTTTTTCTGATCACGCTTTTCAGTAAAACTTTTTCCACACTCTGTACATGTGAAAGGTTTTTCTCCTGTGTGAATCCTTTCATGATTTTTCAGATCACTCTTTTGTGCAAAACTATTTCCACACTCTGTACATGTGAAAGGCTTTTCTACTGTGTGAATCCTTTCATAATTTATTAGATAACTCATATGTGTGAAACTTTTTCTACACTCTGTACATGTGAAAGGCTTTTCTTCTGTGTGATTCATTTCATGTTTTTTCAGACTACTCTTTTCTGTAAATCTTTTTTCACTGCTGAATGGTTTCTCCCCTGTGTGGGTCCTTTTATGAGCTATAAGTTTTGTCATTTGTGTAAAACTTTTTCCACACTCAGGATATGTGTTTGGCTTCTCACATGTGTGAATTTTGTGGTGTTCTAGGAGACGAGACTTCCATCTAAAGCCTTTCTCACATTCTGTACATTTGAACGGTTTCTCCTTTGTATGAATCATTTGGTTAGACTGTAGACTTTTCTCTTCTTTAAATTTTTTTGAAAGCTTGGTAAATGTTTGTGGTTTATCCTCTGGGATAATCATTTCACTAGACAAGGCATAAATCTTTTCCTCTTGTTTGATGACTAAATTACTCTCTGTACATAATGATTGCTGCCCAGTTCCTGACCATTCATCATCATCTTTAAATATCTGCTGTGATTTCCCCAAGGTTTGTGAATAGTCATTAGTGTCTAAAAATGTTGGAGTCTGTGGTATCCTTCTGATGCTTCCTGTAGTGAAGACTGCAGATGAACTTTTCACATGTTTGTCTACATAAAAAGAAATGATATAAAGACAAATATATATTCTTTATAATATAATTCATCTTAATAAAAAAATCATATTATTCTTTTATACGCAACAAAATGTCTTCTGTTTTGTGTTTATTTTTAAATTTACTTACGTGTAAATCACAAATTAAAGAATGACGACAAAGAATGTTGCATAATTTTCTCAGCCAGGGAACAAGTACATCTCTATTTTGGTCAAGAGAGGTGGCATCCACCATCCTCATTTAACATTGCACAAGCAACTGCACATACAGTCCTGCACAGCTCATGCTCAACAAGTTGGGTGAGAATATGATGTCTTAATTATCACAGACTAATAATCAGTTTGAGATGTTTTGAGAGGGTAAGAAGCAGTGATTTTACAATACTTTTAAGCTTTCAGCTGTGGTTGTTTAATTTATATAAACAGCCAAAAACTTTGTTTAATAATATTTACTGCAAAATTAAGCACACAAATCAGGGGTGGTTCTGGGATGGGGAACACTCACTGGGAACAAGGTAGTCATTTAAGTGTAGTTATGGGTGTTCCATGAGCAAGGTCAGGGCAGGGGAAGTTGGAGTTGCAGATGTACAGAAGTCTGGGGGTGAGGTTAGGCAGTTAGACATGATCTGTCTAAAAAGACAGAGGGGGAGTTGTATTTTTTACCCTTTTATCCCAATGGGAGTTGCTCCTTCTTTATAACGGTCACTGACACAAATGTTCTCAAAAGATGCAGATATAAATATAATAGTTTATATTTGTTTAATGAGTGATCTATTCTATTTCCCTAGTAATTAAAGTCAGTATAAAATCTATTTTACTCACCTAACACAAATGAGTTCATGCTGATAACAGGCTCCAATGCCTGTGCTCAGGAAGAAGGTTCCTTTATTCACTCCAGTTACATCAATACCTGATATTATTATCAGTTATTTGTAGTGCAGCAACATTTTCTGCAGCGCTTGTATCTCTCAGTGCTCTGGTCGTGTCTGTAAAAAGTATAATAAATGGTTTAGAGGGATAATAAATAATGGTTCTGATTAACTGTATGCATGGTAAAATTAAAGGCACACATAACAATTGATGTAATACACATCAGCTGTTTAGTTTATTACATATGTGCTATTGATTCAGCACAAGCATTTAATACAGTTAACCGTGTGTGGGTTATAATTGCCCCTTAAAGGGATATTAAAGTCCAAATTAATCTTTCATGATAGGGCATGTAATTTTAAACAACTTTCTAATTTACTTTTATCATCAAATTTGCGTTGTTCTCTAGTTATTCTTAGTTGAAAGCTAAACCTAGGTAGTCTCATATGCTAATTTCTAGGCCCTTGAAGGCCGCCTCTCATCTAAATGCATTTGAAAGTTTTTCACAACTAGAGGGTCACAACTTAGCTCATGTGTTTCATATAGACAACATTGTGCTCACGCACGTGAAGTTATTTAAGAGTCAGTACTAATTGCCTAAAATGCATGTCAGTCAAAAGATCTCAGATAAGGAGGCAGTTAGTAGAAGCTTAGATACAATGTAATTACAGAGGTAAAAAGTATATTTCTGTAACAGTGTTAATTATGCAAAAATGGGGAATAGTAAATAAAAGGGATATCTATCTTTTAAAACAATAATATTTTTGATGTTTACTATCCCTTTAATTTAAAACATATAACTGGTTTTACCTACATAAATCAATACATTTTATGTTGTCATCCCTTTTTTACCCCTTTGGCCTTGTTACATGGGAACTATTGTTTCTTGAGATATTGACCCAATAGAGTAGTCATTTCGGCATATATATCCATTAAAATAGTTTGAGATACTGTTTTAAGTTTAATTTTGGGAAGTCTGCTCAACAGCCAGATAGTTGGGTCTAGGGGGAGTTGTATGTCTAAAATGATTTCCATTTCCCCTATTATGGTTCTCCAGAAATTCTGGATCGTATTGCATCACATATGGGCTAGATTACCATGCCCATGACCACATCTCCAGCAACTATTGGATTTATTATGGTATAGGCGGTGCAGTTTAACTAGAGAGAGGTGCCATGTAGGAGCTTCAGATTAATTTCCTGCATAGAAAGGGAGATTGACATTTTCGTGATGTTTTGGAAAATGGATGTACTAGTTTGAGGTAATATCACCACGCCTAGTTCTTCTTCCCATCTTTCAAGGAATGTAGGTATGTAGCCCGGGGAGTTTGTGTCAGTATTTTATTTATTGTTAAAAGGGTGTGAGATAATGGTGGGGCATAAGTGTTCGAAGTTAGTCAGGGGCCGCACCATATTCCTAGATTGTTTATGTTGCGTTACAAAATGATGAACACAAATGTATTGAAACCAGTTACAAAAAAGTATGTAACCTTTGTCAATCATGTCTGTTATACATTTTTTTGTTTGATATAATGAAGTGTATTGGAATATCTCTATAAAAGGAATCTGGTACTCCGTCTAGTGGTTGTGTCCCCAAGGTGAATTGACCATTGTCAATGATGGAAGTTAAAGGAGAGGGTCCAGAGGAGATGTAGGAGTGTGTTGTGGTTATATTTTCCCAAACTTTGTATGTTTCTGCTATTAGTGGAGAGCCTAGACTGGGTTTAGACATTGATTGTTCAAGATTCCAGCAAAGCCTTCTCAAGTGTGGTGTGTCTGATATAATGTGTTCCAGTTGAACCCATCTTTTATAATTGAAGTGTATACACCAACAATCCTCTGCAAAAATATAGCTTGGTGGTAACTTCGCTATATTAGGTATACCGACACCACCTTGGAGTTTAGAGGTTTACATAATTCTTTGGTTTATCCTTGGTTGACGCCTTCACCATACATAGTCACTAAAAGCTTTCGGAAGGGCAGGGATATAGTTCTTAAGGATTGGGATTGGTAGTACGTGCAATATGTACAAGAGCCTAGGGAAAATGTTCATCTTCAAAACATTTATTTTACCAAGCCATGAGATCCTATTGGATAGCCACAAGGATAGGTCTCTTATTATAGTTTTTTGGATGGGGAGGTAGTTATGTTTCAAAAGTATTTTCTATAGAAGTGGTTAGTTCTATTCCTAGGTAATGTAGGAAGTGGGAACGCAAGGTAAATGGCATTAGTTTTTTAGTTCTAGCCAGGGTTTGTGCATCTAGATTACTATTTAATACCTCAGTTTTAGAGAGATTGATTGAAAAAAATTGACAACTGTTTAAACTCGTTAAATTCTTGTAGTAAAGAAGGTATGGAGGTTTCGGGTTTTGTAATGGAGAATAAATTGTCATCTGTGAATAACAATTTTGTGTATGTTTGGGTACCTAGCTGTATTCCGCTAATAATGGAGTTTTGTCTAATTTTAGTGACTAATGTTTCTATAAAGCAGGCAAATAAAAGGGGGGAAAGAGGGCACACTTGTCGTGTACCATTATTTATGGTGAACGGGCTGACAGTGTACCATTGATAAACAATTTTGCATTAGAGTGGGAGTACAGAGAAAATATTCTAGTAAGTATCTTGGGCTCAAGACCCATGGAATGTAAAGTGGCTTTTAGAAAGTCCCAGCCAACATGGTCAAAGGCCTTTTCTGCGTCTATTGATAGTTTAATTCCAGGGATCTCTTTATCTTGGATGTATTGGATTAAATGAAGGGCCCTGACCGCGTTTTCCTTTGCCTCCCTCGTGGGGACAAATCCCACCTGGTCCCGATTAATCAGATCCAGGAGTACAAGATTTAATCTGTTGGATAGTACAGGGAGTGCAGAATTATTAGGCAAGTTGTATTTTTGAGGATTAATTTTATTATTGAACAACAACCATGTTCTCAATGAACCCAAAAAACTCATTAATATCAAAGCTGAATAGTTTTGGAAGTAGTTTTTAGTTTGTTTTTAGTTATAGCTATTTTAGGGGGATATCTGTGTGTGCAGGTGACTATTACTGTGCATAATTATTAGGCAACTTAACAAAAAACAAATATATACCCATTTCAATTATTTATTTTTACCAGTGAAACCAATATAACATCTCAGCATTCACAAATATACATTTCTGACATTCAAAAACAAAACAAAAACAAATCAGTGACCAATATAGCCACCTTTCTTTGCAAGGACACTCAAAAACCTGCCATCCATGGATTCTGTCAGTGTTTTGATCTGTTCACCATCAACATTGCGTGCAGCAGCAACCACAGCCTCCCAGACACTGTTCAGAGAGGTGTACTGTTTTCCCTCCTTGTAAATCTCACATTTGATGATGGACCACAGCTTCTCAATGGGGTTCAGATCAGGTGAATTTTCTTCTTTTATACCCTTTCTTGTCAGCCACGCTGTGTAGTACATGGACGCGTGTGATGGAGCATTGTCCTGCATGAAAATCATGTTTTTCTTGAAGGATGCAGACTTCTTCCTGTACCACTGCTTGAAGAACTTGTCTTCCAGAAACTGGCAGTAGGACTGGGAGTTGAGCTTGACTCCATCCTCAACCCGAAAAGGCCCCACAAGCTCATCTTTGATGATACCAGCCCAAACCAGTACTCCACCTCCACCTTGCTGGCGTCTGAGTCGGACTGGAGCTCTCTGCCTTTTACCAATCCAGCCACGGGCCCATCCATCTGGCCCATCAAGACTCACTCTCATTTCATCAGTCCATAAAACTTAAGAAAAATCAGTCTTGAGATATTTCTTGGCCCAGTCTTGACGTTTCAGCTTGTGTGTCTTGTTCAGTGGTGGTCGTCTTTCAGCCTTTCTTACCTTGGCCATGTCTCTGAGTATTGCACACCTTGTGCTTTTGGGCACTCCAGTGATGTTGCAGCTCTGAAATATGGCCAAACTGGTGGCAAGTGGCATCTTGGCAGCTGCACGCTTGACTTTTCTCAGTTCATGGGCAGTTATTTTGCACCTTGGTTTTTCTACACGCTTCTTGCGACCCTGTTGACTATTTTGAATGAAACGCTTGATTGTTCGATGATCACGCTTCAGAAGCTTTGCAATTTTAAGAGTGCTGCATCCCTCTGCAAGATATCTCACTATTTTTGACTTTTCTGAGCCTGTCAAGTCCTTTTTTTGACCCATTTTGCAAAGGAAAGGAAGTTGCCTAATAATTATGCACACCTGATATAGGGTGTTGATGTCATTAGACCACACCCCTTCTCATTACAGAGATGCACATCACCTAATATGCTTAATTGGTAGTAGGCTTTCGAGCCTATACAGCTTGGAGTAAGACAACATGCATAAAGAGGATGATGTGGTCAAAATACTCATTTGCCTAATAATTCTGCACTCCCTGTATTTTTGCGTAAATTTTTACGTCTGAGTTTATTAATGAAATAGGATGGTAGTGTGATGGGGGGTCTAAAGATTTTTTGGGTTTAGGGAGAAGAATGATGTGGGCTTCGAGGGATCTATGAGAAAACAGTTTTGCTTCGTCAATATGGTTAAAGTATTTGGTGATATGGGGAATTAGATCTTCCTGAAATATCTTATAATATCGGTTACTGAAGCCATCAGGGCCAGGTGACTTACCTGCTGGGAGATCCTTAATCACTAATTGGATTTCTTCTGGTGTTATAGGGTCTTCTAGTTGAGATTGTTTGTTAGTGGTGAGATGTGGTAGGTTGAGGGATGCTAGGTATACATTTATGTTATTCACTTTAGTTTCTTGTGGGTATGATCTGTGATCCAATTTAGAATGTAAGTTATATAGATCTTGAAAATATTTCCTAAATGTGTTAGTAATGGATTGTGTGGATCGGTGAATTTTATCATTGTCGTCTTTAATGTGTAGGATGTAATTTTTCTGTTTTAGTTTTGAGTATCTTGCCAAGTGTCTACCTGCTTTGTTTTGGCGTTCATTTGTTGAAGGTGTAGCGCCTGGCATTTATGTTCTTTGTTGAGGTGGGTTGTTAGTTTTTCTCTTTCCTCCTGAATAGTGAGTAAGAGGGTATGTTCAGAAGGATTTCTTTTATAGTGAATTTCTAGTTTTTCTATGTTAGCGAGTAATGTTGCAAGGGATGCGCATCTTTGTTTAGTGATAGATGCTTTGATAGCCATAAGTTTGCCTCTTATCACGCATTTGTGAGCTTCCCACAGAGTTATAGGGGGCATCCCATCTATATCATTGTGATTAAAGTATTCCATTAAGGATTTGGAAAGTTGTTGGGTTATTATGGGGTCTGCCAGGATATGTTCATCCATTTTCCATATGTAGTCATGTATGGGTTTAGAGGGCCATAAAAGAGTACCGATGACAGACGCATGGTCTGACCACGTTATGGGGGTAATATGGGCAGCGGTAAAAAGCGAGAGGCCAGTGACATCAGTAAAAATATAATCGATTCTGGAATATTGTTTGTGTGGGTATGAGTAAAATGTGTAGTCTTCTTTTTCTGGGTGGTGTGACCTCCAAAGGACTTGTACTGTAAGTGTTTTCAATGAGTTGAGTATGCGGGTTAGTTGTGATTGGGGTACTGAAGAGTGTGTGGAGGAACAGTCTAGTATTGGGTTTAACAGCGTATTTAGGTCCCCACAGATTATTAAGATACCATTTTTGTGTTCTAATATGAGGTTGGTTACCGTTTTTATAAAGGTGTTAGGAGTGTAGATAGAAACTAGTGTTACCGGACGGCCATAGAGCAGTCCCTCCAATATTATATATCTGTCTGCTTTATCCCTTAAAATTTGAATCTATTTAAATGGGATGTTTTTCTTTAGCAAAATTCCCACCCCATGTTTCTTGGATTTTGAGTGAGAGTTGTAATAACAAGTACCAAACTTATGATTAAATGTGAGTGGTTCTCTTCCCTTGCGGAAGTGCGATACTTGAATAAATACTAAGTCTGATTTGTTTCTATTAAAGTCTCTAAGTGCCTGTGTTCGTTTTGCAGAAATGTTTAGTCCCTTTGCATTAATGGATTGAATCTTTAATGAGTTTGGGGGTCGTTTTCTGTGAGGGTGTTTAGCCATGTAGGCTTGACATATCACTAGTAGGGCATTTGTTAAAAGAGTAGGTTATAGTGTTAACTATGTAGTGGTGTTTGCACCATGGAGTGTTGTCAGTTATCAGTTTTGGCAGCAGGAAAGTACAGTAAGAGAGAAGAGAAATATAAAACAAACATTTTAAACAATACCATATTTTAAAAAAAGAAAGAAATATAAACTCTAATGAGGAAGCATTTCCCCCTCAATGACCTAATTGTATTGCATACAATTGATTAACATTGTACTAGAATAACGTAACTAACTAAAGTCATGGGTAGCGTAATCACCCAATACAGAGTATAGTGACCTAACTTTTAGCAAGTAACACATATCTTCCAGTGTATTGGATTTTCCCAAAGCCCCTCCAGGAGCTTAGTAACTGATATCCAATGACAGTAAGATCATACACTAAACATCTTAAACTACGATCTTGAACAACTAACATATGAACATTTCTATTGAGAACATTAGGGTATCACGTAGTATTATGCGAGTAGTTTTCGGCCCCACTTTCTAGTCACGAGAGTCAATTTTATCTCACCAATAGTCTCTTTCTGTTGAAGACCTCAGAGCTGCGAAAGGCGTTGTCAATTAACCCAAGTAAAATCTAACACATAACATAATGCAACAGGGTAACTTAAAAAATTCTTATACGACCTGTGGGTCCCAAGGGATTATCTTCATGGCAAGGAGACCATCTCCAGCATAGGTAGTGGGCATTCATGTGGGTGCAGAGTCCTTAGCACGTCTCCTGGGTACTTTAGACCACATTCGTCTTTGGAATTGGGCAAGCGGTCTTGTAGGTTGTTGTTTTTGTTTGTTTCTTGTGTTGAAGGAGCTGCAAACGTAATATTGAGGTTTTGGATAAGGTGTACAGGTCTTCCTGGTCTTTGTAAATGATAGTTTTGTCATCTTTGTGCACCATTAAGCTAAAGAGGAAGTCCCAGTGGTATTTTATTTTATTCCTGTAGGATGGATGTGATAAAATGGAGGGAACGTCTTCTTTAAATAGTTGCAGGGCAGAGGTCCTGGTATATCTGCAGGCTATGTCCCTGGTGTGAAATTGTTAAATGACTTCTTGCCTGTCTCCAGATGGCTTCTTTCTGTTGGAAATTAACAAATTTCATAATGACGTCCCTGGGCAGGTTTGTGGGTTTCGGCCTAAGGGCTTGATGAGCCCATTCTATTGAGGTCTCAGACAGTTCTAATGAGGGATCCAGCTGCTTGAAAAGTTGCAGCAAGTATCCCAATAGGGTATCCTGGGTAATTTCTTCTGGAATGCTGTGTATCCGCAAGTTACTGTGAAGGCTGTGGTTGGCTAGATCTTCAACATTCATCTGTAAGGATTGAATAATGGAGTCTTGACAATTCAGGTGTTGCATATTATCACTAAACATGGTTTCCAAGCTTTCCTGTCCCTCTTAGAGGTATTCAATTCTTGAATTCATATCGCTTATATCTTTTCTCCGGGAAGAGATTTAATTTTTAATAAATTATTTCAGATCAGCTATATCACTTTTTGATGGAAGAGATGCTATAGTTTGCTGAATCTGTGACCGCTGGTCTTCTGGGAGCATTTGCTGGCATTTTTGACTCCATCGTTTCTGCTTGTTTATGTGGACTTGGTTTGTAGGTTGTTGCTTTCTCCTTTGGTCCAAAGAAGGAGCTGACCGAGGCAAGGTTCGAGCTAGTTAGATTTTGCCAGACCTGGATGAGCTTCTTGTTGCCATGAGCTAGTGGTGAGGGTTGTGGGAAATTCCAGTGTCTGGATATAGCTGGTGAAGGGGGTGTGCTGTATAATAAGAATTCGCCTTTGTGTGTAAATGGTTGAATCTCTGTTTGCACCCTGTTAAAACCTTGCTATAATAAGTGTATTTATAATCAGCATTTATCTGACTCCTTTAAGTTTAGTAAAGTCCCCAAGTATGATTTGGCAGTTGGCTGAATAAAACAAATGGGGCATTTGTAGTGAGTTTGTTAACAGGACCTTTAGATATATATTGTACATAGGTCTCGTTATAACAAGGCAGCCTGATTATGGGCTTAAAGATCTTTGAGTGCAGTTTTATTGCCCTAAAATGTAATAGTCTCCGGGAGAATTGCGGCCTCTAACAGTGCTGATAACCCTTTTTGTAAGTGCATAGTTGTGTTCCCTGTCAATGGAGGTGTAGGAGGTATTTTGCTCTAGAGCAGTATATCACAAGCTGATTTGACCATGTTCTGTATGGCCTTCTAGGTGGCTGTCTCCGTGTAGGGAGTTTAGTTTGTACCTGCAGTTTATATCATGCTGCCTATCTGGATCGGGTCCTAATGTCAAGATGGCACAGGAATGGGGGTTGTAGTCCCCTGGTCTTAAAGTGTTTGGTTGTCCCAGCGGAGTTCTTTACGCTCAGGGAAGAGCTGCTGGCGTTCGGGTGCAGGAATATAGTGTTGGTATCCATCTCAGGTCAGTGTACTAGTAACTTAGAGGCCATTAAGGGGAGAAAGGCTACAGAGCTGGTTTTACTGTGCAGCCATGTTCCTGCATGACTACACCCCGACTCCTGTTTATTGTTTTTTTTTTATTAATTAAAAAAAATGATAGAAAACAGTCTACTAGCAGACAGCTGCCAGTTCCTAAGATGGCGGAAACTAGTTAGAGGGGGTAGGGTTAGAGAGCTTTTAGGGATGGATCAGAGAGGTGGAAAGGTAAATGGGTAATCATACATTATGAAAAATAATAATAAAAAATAATAATAATAAAAAAAGGTCTAAAACTGCATACTAGTAGAATGTCTGCCAGTACCATAGATGGGAGTGACCAGTAGGGGATGGGGCAGTGAAGAGAGCTGTTTGAGAGTGTCCATGGAGGGATCAGGGGGTGGGAAGTGTCAGGTGGGAGGGTAATCGCTACACTAAAGCTAATGTTAACCTCACACGCTACCTGATTAACCCATTCACTGCTGGGAATAATAAAAGTGTGATGCGCAGCTGCAATCGGTGGCCTTCTAATTACCAAAAAGCAATATCAAAGCCACTATGTCTGAACAAAGGGGATCCCAGAGAAGCTTTTACAACATTTGGGCCATGATTGCCCAAGCTGTATGTAAATAATTTCAGTGAGAATCCCAAAGTTTGTGAAAAAGTTAATGATCTTTTTTATTTTTATTTTATTGAATCACATTTGGTGGTGAAATGGTGGCATGAAATATACCAAAATGGGCCTAGATCAATACTTTGGATTGTCTACTAAAAATAAATATATAGTTTTGATAGGTAAATCTTCTGTCATTTAAACTAAAAAAGGGAAGGTGTAAATCTGCACAATATACAAGGCACTAGACAACAGGCTGAATGCTGCTGTAAACACAATATAGTAACACATTTGTCTATGCTTAAAGGGACAGTCTACTACAGAATTTTTATTGTTTAAAAGATAATAGATCCCTTTATTACACATTCCCCAGTTTTGCATAACCAACACGGTTATATTAATATACTTTTTACCTCTGTGATTACCTTGTATCTAAGTCTCTGCAGACTGCCCCTTATCTCAGTTATATTAATATACTTTTTACCTCTGTGATTACCGTGTATCTAAGCCTCTGCAGACTGCTACCTTATATCCGTTATATTAATACACTTTTTACCTCTGTGATTACCTTGTATCTAAGCCTCTGCAGACTGCCCCTTATCTCAGTTATATTAATACACTTTTTACCTCTGTGATTACCTTGTAGCTAAGCACCCAGAGGCAGAACTTTTTTTCCATTTTCTGCGATGATTTTTTTTTTAGTGAAAAATTTCTGCAGGTCATTTTTTTAAATAAAAACAGAATTTATGTTTACCTGATAAATTACTTTCTCCAACGGTGTGTCCGGTCCACGGCGTCATCCTTACTTGTGGGATATTCTCTTCCCCAACAGGAAATGGCAAAGAGCCCAGCAAAGCTGGTCACATGATCCCTCCTAGGCTCCGCCTACCCCAGTCATTCGACCGACGTTAAGGAGGAATATTTGCATAGGAGAAACCATATGGTACCGTGGTGACTGTAGTTAAAGAAAAAAATTATCAGACCTGATTAAAAAAACCAGGGCGGGCCGTGGACCGGACACACCGTTGGAGAAAGTAATTTATCAGGTAAACATAAATTCTGTTTTCTCCAACATAGGTGTGTCCGGTCCACGGCGTCATCCTTACTTGTGGGAACCAATACCAAAGCTTTAGGACACGGATGAAGGGAGGGAGCAAATCAGGTCACCTAAATGGAAGGCACCACGGCTTGCAAAACCTTTCTCCCAAAAATAGCCTCAGAAGAAGCAAAAGTATCAAACTTGTAAAATTTGGTAAAAGTGTGCAGTGAAGACCAAGTCGCTGCCCTACATATCTGATCAACAGAAGCCTCGTTCTTGAAGGCCCATGTGGAAGCCACAGCCCTAGTGGAATGAGCTGTGATTCTTTCGGGAGGCTGCCGTCCGGCAGTCTCGTAAGCCAATCTGATGATGCTTTTAATCCAAAAAGAGAGAGAGGTAGAAGTTGCTTTTTGACCTCTCCTTTTACCGGAATAAACAACAAACAAGGAAGATGTTTGTCTAAAATCCTTTGTAGCATCTAAATAGAATTTTAGAGCGCGAACAACATCCAAATTGTGCAACAAACGTTCCTTCTTTGAAACTGGTTTCGGACACAGAGAAGGTACGATAATCTCCTGGTTAATGTTTTTGTTAGAAACAACTTTTGGAAGAAAACCAGGTTTAGTACGTAAAACCACCTTATCTGCATGGAACACCAGATAAGGAGGAGAACACTGCAGAGCAGATAATTCTGAAACTCTTCTAGCAGAAGAAATTGCAACTAAAAACAAAACTTTCCAAGATAATAACTTAATATCAACGGAATGCAAGGGTTCAAACGGAACCCCCTGAAGAACTGAAAGAACTAAATTGAGACTCCAAGGAGGAGTCAAAGGTTTGTAAACAGGCTTAATTCTAACCAGAGCCTGAACAAAGGCTTGAACATCTGGCACAGCGGCCAGCTTTTTGTGAAGTAACACAGACAAGGCAGAAATCTGTCCCTTCAGGGAACTTACAGATAATCCTTTTTCCAATCCTTCTTGAAGGAAGGATAGAATCCTAGGAATCTTAACCTTGTCCCAAGGGAATCCTTTAGATTCACACCAACAGATATATTTTTTCCAAATTTTGTGGTAAATCTTTCTAGTTACAGGCTTTCTGGCCTGAACAAGAGTATCGATAACAGAATCTGAGAATCCTCGCTTCGATAAGATCAAGCGTTCAATCTCCAAGCAGTCAGCTGGAGTGAAACCAGATTCGGATGTTCGAACGGACCCTGAACAAGAAGGTCTCGTCTCAAAGGTAGCTTCCAAGGAGGAGCCAATGACATATTCACCAGATCTGCATACCAAGTCCTGCGTGGCCACGCAGGAGCTATCAAAATCACCGACGCCCTCTCCTGATTGATCCTGGCTACCAGCCTGGGGATGAGAGGAAACGGCGGGAACACATAAGCTAGTTTGAAGGTCCAAGGTGCTACTAGTGCATCCACTAGAGCCGCCTTGGGATCCCTGGATCTGGACCCGTAGCAAGGAACTTTGAAGTTCTGCCGAGAGGCCATCAGATCCATGTCTGGAATGCCCCACAGCTGAGTGACTTGGGCAAAGATTTCCGGATGGAGTTCCCACTCCCCCGGATGCAATGTCTGACGACTCAGAAAATCCGCTTCCCAATTTTCCACTCCTGGGATGTGGATAGCAGACAGGTGGCAGGAGTGAGACTCCGCCCATAGAATGATTTTGGTCACTTCTTCCATCGCCAGGGAACTCCTTGTTCCCCCTGATGGTTGATGTACGCAACAGTTGTCATGTTGTCTGATTGAAACCGTATGAACTTGGCCCTCGCTAGCTGAGGCCAAGCCTTGAGAGCATTGAATATCGCTCTCAGTTCCAGAATATTTATCGGTAGAAGAGATTCTTCCCGAGACCAAAGACCCTGAGCTTTCAGGGATCCCCAGACCGCGCCCCAGCCCATCAGACTGGCGTCGGTCGTGACAATGACCCACTCTGGTCTGCGGAATGTCATCCCTCGTGACAGGTTGTCCAGGGACAGCCACCAACGGAGTGAGTCTCTGGTCCTCTGATTTACTTGTATCTTCGGAGACAAGTCTGTATAGTCCCCATTCCACTGACTGAGCATGCACAGTTGTAATGGTCTTAGATGAATGCGTGCAAAAGGAACCATGTCCATTGCCGCTACCATCAACCCGATCACTTCCATGCACTGAGCTATGGAAGGAAGAGGAACGGAATGAAGTATCCGACAAGAGTCTAGAAGTTTTGTTTTTCTGGCCTCTGTCAGAAAAATCCTCATTTCTAAGGAGTCTATTATTGTTCCCAAGAAGGGAACCCTTGTTGACGGAGATAGAGAACTCTTTTCCACGTTCACTTTCCATCCGTGAGATCTGAGAAAGGCCAGGACAATGTCCGTGTGAGCCTTTGCTTGAGGAAGGGACGACGCTTGAATCAGAATGTCGTCCAAGTAAGGTACAACAGCAATGCCCCTTGGTCTTAGCACAGCTAGAAGGGACCCTAGTACCTTTGTGAAAATTCTTGGAGCAGTGGCTAATCCGAAAGGAAGCGCCACGAACTGGTAATGTTTGTCCAGGAATGCGAACCTCAGGAACCGATGATGTTCCTTGTGGATAGGAATATGTAGATACGCATCCTTTAAATCCACCGTGGTCATGAATTGACCTTCCTGGATGGAAGGAAGAATAGTTCGAATGGTTTCCATCTTGAACGATGGAACCTTGAGAAACTTGTTTAAGATCTTGAGATCTAAGATTGGTCTGAACGTTCCCTCTTTTTTGGGAACTATAAACAGATTGGAGTAGAACCCCATCCCTTGTTCTCTTAATGGAACGGGATGAATCACTCCCATTTTTAACAGGTCTTCTACACAATGTAAGAATGCCTGTCTTTTTATGTGGTCTGAAGACAACTGAGACCTGTGGAACCTCCCCCTTGGGGGAAGTCCCTTGAATTCCAGAAGATAACCTTGGGAGACTATTTCTAGCGCCCAAGGATCCAGAACATCTCTTGCCCAAGCCTGAGCGAAGAGAGAGAGTCTGCCCCCCACCAGATCCGGTCCCGGATCGGGGGCCAACATTTCATGCTGTCTTGGTAGCAGTGGCAGGTTTCTTGGCCTGCTTTCCCTTGTTCCAGCCTTGCATTGGTCTCCAAGCTGGCTTGGCTTGAGAAGTATTACCCTCTTGCTTAGAGGACGTAGCACTTTGGGCTGGTCCGTTTCTACGAAAGGGACGAAAATTAGGTTTATTTTTTGCCTTGAAAGGCCGATCCTGAGGAAGGGCGTGGCCCTTACCCCCAGTGATATCCGAGATAATCTCTTTCAAGTCAGGGCCAAACAGCGTTTTCCCCTTGAAAGGAATGTTAAGTAGCTTGTTCTTGGAAGACGCATCAGCCGACCAAGATTTCAACCAAAGCGCTCTGCGCGCCACAATAGCAAACCCAGAATTCTTAGCCGCTAACCTAGCCAATTGCAAAGTGGCGTCTAGGGTGAAAGAATTAGCCAATTTGAGAGCATTGATTCTGTCCAAAATCTCCTCATAAGGAGGAGAATCACTGTCGACCGCCTTTATCAGCTCATCGAACCAGAAACATGCGGCTGTAGCGACAGGGACAATGCATGAAATTGGTTGTAGAAGGAAACCCTGCTGAACAAACATCTTTTTAAGCAAACCTTCTAATTTTTTATCCATAGGATCTTTGAAAGCACAACTATCCTCTATGGGTATAGTGGTGCGTTTGTTTAAAGTGGAAACCGCTCCCTCGACCTTGGGGACTGTCTGCCATAAGTCCTTTCTGGGGTCGACCATAGGAAACAATTTTTTAAATATGGGGGGAGGGACGAAAGGAATACCGGGCCTTTCCCATTCTTTATTAACAATGTCCGCCACCCGCTTGGGTATAGGAAAAGCTTCTGGGAGCCCCGGCACCTCTAGGAACTTGTCCATTTTACATAGTTTCTCTGGGATGACCAACTTGTCACAATCATCCAGAGTGGATAATACCTCCTTAAGCAGAATGCGGAGATGTTCCAACTTAAATTTAAATGCAATCACATCAGGTTCAGCTTGTTGAGAAATGTTCCCTGAATCAGTAATTTCTCCCTCAGACAAAACCTCCCTGGCCCCATCAGACTGAGTTAGGGGCCCTTCAGAAATGTTAACATCAGCGTCGTCATGCTCTTCAGTATCTAAAACAGAGCAGTCGCGCTTACGCTGATAAGTGTTCATTTTGGCTAAAATGTTTTTGACAGAATTATCCATTACAGCCGTTAATTGTTGCATAGTAAGGAGTATTGGCGCGCTAGATGTACTAGGGGCCTCCTGAGTGGGCAAGACTCGTGTAGACGAAGGAGGGAATGATGCAGTACCATGCTTACTCCCCTCACTTGAGGAATCATCTTGGGCATCATTGTCATTATCACATAAATCACATTTATTTAAATGAATAGGAATTCTGGCTTCCCCACATTCAGAACACAGTCTATCTGGTAGTTCAGACATGTTAAACAGGCATAAACTTGATAACAAGTACAAAAAACGTTTTAAAATAAAACCGTTACTGTCACTTTAAATTTTAAACTGAACACACTTTATTACTGCAAATGCGAAAAAACATGAAGGAATTGTACAAAATTCACCAAATTTTCACCACAGTGTCTTAAAGCCTTAAAAGTATTGCACACCAAATTTGGAAGCTTTAACCCTTAAAATAACGGAACCGGAGCCGTTTTGAACTTTAACCCCTTTACAGTCCCTGGTATCTGCTTTGCTGAGACCCAACCAAGCCCCAAGGGGAATACGATACCCAATGACGCCTTCAGAAAGTCTTTTCTAAGTATCAGAGCTCCTCTCACATGCGACTGCATGCCATGCCTCTCAAAAACAAGTGCGCAACACCGGCGCGAAAATGAGGCTCTGCCTATGCTTTGGGAAAGCCCCTAAAGAATAAGGTGTCTAAAACAGTGCCTGCCGATATTATTATATCAAAATACCCAGATAAAATGATTCCTCAAGGCTAAATATGTGTTAATAATCAATCGATTTAGCCCAAAAAAAGTCTACAGTCTTAATAAGCCCTTTTTTGAAGCCCTTATTTACAATCGTAATAAACATGGCTTACCGGATCCCAGAGGGAAAATGACAGCTTCCAGCATTACATCGTCTTGTTAGAATGTGTCATACCTCGAGCAGCAAGAGACTGCTCACTGTTCCCCCAACTGAAGTTAATTGCTCTCAACAGTCCTGTGTGGAACAGCCATGGATTTTAGTGACGGTTGCTAAAATCATTTTCCTCATACAAACAGAAATCTTCATCTCTTTTCTGTTTCTGAGTAAATAGTACATACCAGCACTATTTCAAAATAACAAACTCTTGATTGAATAATAAAAACTACAGTTAAACACTAAAAAACTCTAAGCCATCTCCGTGGAGATGTTGCCTGTACAACGGCAAAGAGAATGACTGGGGTAGGCGGAGCCTAGGAGGGATCATGTGACCAGCTTTGCTGGGCTCTTTGCCATTTCCTGTTGGGGAAGAGAATATCCCACAAGTAAGGATGACGCCGTGGACCGGACACACCTATGTTGGAGAAATTCAATTTTAAATTAGGCAGTTACACTAAAACACCAGTTAAATTGTAATGTGTTAGTTAACTGGAGAATAAAGTAATATTTAAAGTTTTATAATCTAGTGCATTAGTTGAAAATTGCATTGCAAATTAGGTGCATTGCTCATACGAACGTCTTACATTCAGAAAAAAAAACAGCTTTGCAAACTGTGAAAGGCTAGGGGACTTGCTTGAAACAATCTCTGAGAGACAGTCAATTAATGCCCTACTGCTTGGCAGCGCTACTGAATATTTGACTGTTCACTTCAAACAGCACTTTGCTCTGTATGAACTGTGGTAAGGAAAACTTACACAGTGCAGCCAGAGAACAGCTCTATTTGAAGAGAACAGCCTAATGTGGAGCAGCGATTAAAATGTTAAATGAACAGTTCCTGCAAGTGTCCTGTTCTTTCTGCAGACCTGCTGCATTTTCTGCGATGACATCTCAGATCACTGTATGTTCTGCCTTGGGGGCTAAGCCTCTGCAGATTGCCCCCTTATTTCAGTTATTTTGACAGACTTGTATTTTACAGAGATGATAAAGCAAAAAGAGGGCGCCTCATAGTGTAGTGTATCCCAAGTGGGTCTGTAAACCTATATGGTAAATGAGCTTACTCGAATCGGAGGCACCGTGCTGTGACCGGTGCCAGCAGGCAGGCTAGCACTCAACAGTGGCTAGTACACTGGTCATGAAATCCACAAAGTATTTGGCAACTGGATATCAGCACTACGCATATCCCAGAAAGGCTGTGGGCACTCTCTGTTTCCCGCTGAGGTCAGTGGAATAATAAAAGCAAGAGGACAACTTCCAAACGTTTAAAAGAAAAAAGAACGCGTTGCTTGAAAATAAAGCATTCTTTTGTGTATACTGAAGAAAAAGAACTGGTGTAGTATCTCAGCCTTCTCAATGTCACTGTTAATCATGCTACCCTCCCCGCATTTTAATGTACCTATATATTATTACTTTCTTAGATTTTTTGCTATTTATGTACTTAAAGAACCTTTTAGGGTTAGATTTAGAATCCTTTGCAATTAATTTTTCATTTTAAATTTTGGCTAATTTGATGGCTTTTTTGCATGCTTTGTTACATTCCTTATAAATATGGAATTTGGAGTCTTTTTCTTTGAATAATTTAAATGCCCTACGTTTTTTCCTAATTTCTCTTAACACATTTATATTCAGCCACATTGGCTTGGATTTTTTTTTTTTATAACCATATGGTATTTGTTGATATGTATATTTATTTATTTAAATGTTATCCATTTATCCTTTGTATTTTTATAAGAGAATACTTTGTCCCAATTTATGTTATTTAACGATTTCCTTAAATCGTTGAATTTTGCTTTCTTAAAATTAAAAGTCTTGGTTAAATCTTTAAGACACTGCTTATGAAAAGAGATTTCAAATGTGACCATGTTATGATCACTGTTACCCAAATGTTCTTTGACTTCTATGTTTGATATTATATCTGTATTGTTTGATAGCACTAAATCCAATATAGCGTTACTCCTAGTTGGCTCCTCTATTAATTGTGACAAGAAGTTATCCCTGAGAACATTTATAAATCTATCCCCCTTAGCTGAATTACTAGTTTAATTGGCCCAGTTTATATCAGGGTAGTTAAAATCTCTCATAATTACAGCACTGTTATTAGCAGCCTTACCTATTTGTATTAGTAGTTGAGTTTCATCCAGGTTACTAATGTTGGGGGGCTTGTAGCATGTTCCTAGTAATATTTTTTTTAGGACCCCCCCCCACACACACACACTTTATTTCCACCCACAGGGTCTCTACATTGTTGCCTGTATCAGAAATATCTTCCCTTATTGCAATTTTAAGGTTAGGTTTAATATACATGCAGATTCCTCCACCCCTTTTATTATTTCTGTGCCTCCTAAATAAAGTATACCCCTCTAAGTTAACTGCCCAGTCATGTGAATCATCCCACCAAGTTTCAGTTATACTGATAACATCAGAGTCCTCTTCTGCAACTAAGAGCGTCAGCTCCCCCATTTTACCTGTCATGCTTCTTGCATTTGTTGCCACAGGAGTGAGCATGTTATCTATATAGCACACATGAACTAGCAGTGTCTTGCTGTTAAAAGCTATACAAATGCACTAATAGATAAAATATAAGAAGCAAGAAATTAGCATATGTGCCTATCTAGGTTTACCTTTCAACAAAGAATACCAAGAACAAGGCAGATTTGATGATAAAAGTAAATTTGAAAGTTGTTTAAAATTGCTGTCCTATCTGAATCATGAAAGTTTAAAAACATAATTTATGCTTACCTGATAAATTCCTTTCTTCTGTTGTGTGATCAGTCCACGGGTCATCATTACTTCTGGGATATAACTCCTCCCCAACAGGAAATGCAAGAGGATTCACCCAGCAGAGCTGATATAGCTCCTCCCCTCTACGTCAGTCCCAGTCATTCGACCAAGAATCAACGAGAAAGGAGTAACCAAGGGTGAAGTGGTGACTGGAGTATAATTTAAAAGATATTTACCTGCCTTAAAAACAGGGCGGGCCGTGGACTGATCACACAACAGAAGAAAGGAATTTATCAGGTAAGCATAAATTATGTTTTCTTCTGTTATGTGTGATCAGTCCACGGGTCATCATTACTTCTGGGATACCAATACCAAAGCAAAAGTACACGGATGACGGGAGGGATAGGCAGGCTCATTATACAGAAGGAACCACTGCCTGAAGAACCTTTCTCCCAAAAATAGCCTCCGAAGAAGCAAAAGTGTCAAATTTGTAAAATTTGGAAAAAGTATGAAGCGAAGACCAAGTTGCAGCCTTGCAAATCTGTTCAACAGAGGCCTCATTCTTAAAGGCCCAAGTGGAAGCCACAGCTCTAGTGGAGTGAGCTGTAATTCTTTCAGGAGGCTGCTGTCCAGCAGTCTCATAGGCTAAACGTATTATGCTACGAAGCCAAAACGAGAGAGAGGTAGTAGAAGCTTTTTGACCTCTCCTCTGTCCAGAATAAACGACAAACAGGGAAGAAGTTTGGCGAAAATCTTTAGTTGCCTGCAAGTAGAACTTGAGGGCACGAACTACATCCAGATTGTGTAGAAGACGTTCCTTCTTTGAAGAAGGATTTGGACACAAGGATGGAATGACAATCTCTTGATTGATATTCCTGTTAGTAACTACCTTAGGTAAGAACCCAGGTTTAGTACGCAGAACTACCTTATCTGAGTGAAAAATCAGATAAGGAGAATCACAATGTAATGCTGATAACTCAGAGACTCTTCGAGCCGAGGAAATAGCCATTAAAAACAGAACTTTCCAAGATAACAATTTTATATCAATGGAATGAAGGGGTTCAAATGGAACACCTTGTAAAACGTTAAGAACTAAGTTTAAACTCCATGGCGGAGCAACGGCTTTAAACACAGGCTTGATCCTAGCTAAAGCCTGACAAAAGGCCTGGACGTCTGGATTTTCTGACAGACGCCTGTGTAACAAGATGGACAGAGCTGAAATCTGTCCCTTTAATGAACTAGCCGATAAACCCTTTTCTAAACCTTCTTGTAGAAAAGACAATATCCTAGGGATCCTAACCTTACTCCAGGAGTAACGTTTGGATTCGCACCAATATAGGTATTTGCGCCATATTTTATGGTAAATCTTTCTGGTAACAGGCTTCCTAGCCTGGATCAGGGTATCAATAACCGACTCAGAAAAACCACGCTTTGATAAAATCAAGCGTTCAATTTCCAAGCAGTCAGTTTCAGAGAAGTTAGATTTTGATGTTTGAATGGACCCTGTATCAGAAGGTCCTGTCTTAGAGGTAGAGACCAAGGTGGACAGGATGACATGTCCACTAGATCTGCATACCAAGTCCTGCGTGGCCATGCAGGTGCTATTAGAATCACTGATGCTCTCTCCTGTTTGATTTTCGCAATCAATCGAGGAAGCAGCGGGAAGGGTGGAAACACATAAGCCATCCCGAAGTTCCAAGGTGCTGTCAAAGCATCTATCAGAACCGCTCCCGGATCCCTGGATCTGGACCCGTAGTGAGGAAGTTTGGCGTTCTGGCGAGACGCCATGAGATCTATCTCTGGTTTGCCCCAACGTCGAAGTATTTGGGCAAAGATCTCCGGATGAAGTTCCCACTCTCCCGGATGAAAGGTCTGGCGACTCAAGAAATCCGCCTCCCAGTTCTCCACTCCCGGGATGTGGATTGCTGACAGGTGGCAAGAGTGAGACTCTGCCCAGCGAATTATCTTTGATACTTCCATCATTGCTAGGGAGCTTCTTGTCCCTCCCTGATGGTTGATGTAAGCTACAGTCGTGATATTGTCCGACTGAAACCTGATGAACCCCTGAGTTGTTAATTGGGGCCAAGCCAGAAGGGCATTGAGAACTGCCCTCAATTCCAGAATGTTTATTGGAAGGAGACTCTCCTCCTGATTCCATAATCCCTGAGTCTTCAGAGAATTCCAGACAGCGCCCCAACCTAGCAGGCTGGCGTCTGTTGTTACGATTGTCCAGTCTGGCCTGCTGAATGGCATCCCCCTGGACAGGTGTGGCCGATAAAGCCACCATAGAAGAGAATTTCTGGTCTCTTGATTCAGATTCAGGGTAGGGGACAAATCTGAGTAATCCCCATTCCACTGACTTAGCATGCACAATTGCAGCGGTCTGAGGTGTAGGCGTGCAAAAGGTACTATGTCCATTGCCGCTACCATTAAGCCGATCACCTCCATGCATTGAGCTACTGACGGGTGTTGAATGGAATGAAGGACACGGCATGCATCTTGAAGCTTTGTTAACCTGTCTTCTGTCAGGTAAATCTTCATTTCTACAGAATCTATAAGAGTCCCCAAGAATGGAACTCTTGTGAGAGGAAAAAGAGAACTCTTCTTTTCGTTCACTTTCCATCCATGCGACCTTAGAAATGCCAGAACTAACTCTGTATGAGACTTGGCAGTTTGAAAGCTTGAAGCTTGTATTAGAATGTCGTCTAGGTACGGAGCTACCGAAATCCCTCGCGGTCTTAGTACCGCCAGAAGGGCACCCAGAACCTTTGTGAAGATTCTTGGGGCCGTAGCCAATCCGAATGGAAGAGCTACAAACTGGTAGTGCCTGTCTAGGAAGGCAAACCGTAGATACCGTTGATGATCTTTGTGAATCGGTATGTGAAGGTAAGCATCTTTTAAATCCACTGTGGTCATGTACTGACCCCTTTGGATCATAGGTAAGATTGTCCGAATAGTTTCCATTTTGAATGATGGAACTCTTAGGAATTTGTTTAGAATCTTTAAATCTAAGATTGGCCTGAAAGTTCCCTCTTTTTTGGGAACCACAAACAGGTTTGAGTAGAACCCTTGTCCTTGTTCCGACCGCGGAACTGGATGGATCACTCCCATTAATAACAGATCTTGTACACAGCGTAGAAACGCTTCTTTCTTTATCTGGTTTGTTGACAACCTTGACAGATGAAATCTCCCTTTTGGGGGAGATAATTTGAAGTCTAGAAGGTATCCCTGAGATATGATCTCCAGCGCCCAGGGATCCTGAACATCTCTTGCCCAGGCCTGGGCGAAGAGAGAAAGTCTGCCCCCCACTAGATCCGGTCCCGGATCGGGGGCTCTCGGTTCATGCTGTCTTTGGGGCAGCAGCAGGTTTCCTGGCCTGTTTGCCCTTATTCCAGGACTGGTTAGGTTTCCAGCCTTGCCTGTAACGAGCAACAGCTCCTTCCTGTTTTGGTGCAGTGGAGGTTGACGCTGCTCCTGTTTTGAAATTCCGAAAGGGACGAAAATTAGACTGTCTAGCCTTAGCTTTGGCTTTGTCTTGAGGTAGGGCGTGGCCCTTACCTCCTGTAATGTCAGCGATAATTTCTTTCAAACCGGGCCCAAATAAAGACTGCCCCTTGAAAGGTATATTAAGTAATTTGGACTTAGAAGTAACATCAGCTGACCAGGATTTTAGCCACAGTGCTCTACGTGCCTGTATGGCGAATCCAGAGTTCTTAGCCGTAAGTTTGGTTAAATGTACTACGGCCTCCGAAATGAATGAATTAGCTAGTTTAAGGACTCTAAGCCTGTCCATAATGTCGTCTAGCGTAGATGAACTAAGGTTCTCTTCCAGAGACTCAATCCAAAATGCTGCCGCAGCCGTAATCGGCGCGATACATGCAAGGGGTTGCAATATAAAACCTTGTTGAACAAACATTTTCTTAAGGTAACCCTCTAATTTTTTATCCATTGGATCTGAAAAAGCACAGCTATCCTCCACCGGGATAGTGGTACGCTTAGCTAAAGTAGAAACTGCTCCCTCCACCTTAGGGATCGTTTGCCATAAGTCCCGAGTGGTGGCGTCTATTGGAAACATCTTTCTAAATATTGGAGGGGGTGAGAACGGCACACCGGGTCTATCCCACTCCTTAGTAACAATTTCAGTTAATCTCTTAGGTATAGGAAAAACGTCAGTACTCGCCGGTACCGCAAAGTATTTATCCAACCTACACAGTTTCTCTGGTATTGCAACGGTGTTACAATCATTGAGAGCTGCTAAGACCTCCCCTAGTAATACACGGAGGTTCTCCAATTTAAATTTAAAATTTGAAATATCTGAATCCAATCTGTTTGGATCAGAACCGTCACCCACAGAATGAAGCTCTCCGTCCTCATGCTCTGCAAGCTGTGACGCAGTATCAGACATGGCCCTAGTATTGTCAGCGCACTCTGTTCTCACCCCAGAGTGATCACGCTTGCCTCTTAGTTCTGGTAATTTAGACAAAACTTCAGTCATAACAGTAGCCATATCATGTAATGTTATCTGTAATGGCCGCCCAGATGTATTAGGCGCCATAATATCACGCACCTCCCGGGCGGGAGATGCAGGTACTGCCGCGTGAGGCGAGTTAGTCGGCATAACTCTCCCCTCGCAGTTTGGTGAAATTTGTTCACATTGTACAGATTGACTTTTATTTAAAGTAGCATCAATACAGTTAGTACATAAATTTCTATTGGGCTCCACCTTGGCATTGGAACAAATGACACAGATATCTTCCTCTGAGTCAGACATGTTTAACACACTAGCAATAACTTGCAACCTGGTTATAATCTTTTTTAGCAAAAACGTACTGTGCCTCAAAGAGGTACTTAAACGATTAAATGACAGTTGAGATAATGAACTGAAAAACAGTTATAGCATCAACTTTAAAATAACACAACTTTAGCAAAGGTTTGTTCCCATTAGTAAATAACACTAACTAAATTTGACATAAAAAATTATAGAGTAACGTTTTTATTCACAGTCAATATAAAATTCTCACAGCTCTGCTGAGAGAATGTACCTCCCTTCAAAGAAGTTTGAAGACCCCTGAGATCTGTCAGTGAACCGGATCATGCAGGAAATATAATAGTAGCTGACTGGAATTTTTTGATGCGTAGCAAAAGAGCGCCAAAAACGGCCCCTCCCTCTCACACACAGCAGTGAGGAGAAACGAAACTGTCACAATTTAAAGCAGACAACTGCCAAGTGGAAAATATGCCCAAAACATTTATTCACTCAGTACCTCAGCAATGTAAACGATTCTACATTCCAGCAAAAACGTTTAACATGATAATATTTATTAAAAGGATTAGTGACCTTTAACAGAGTAGTTCCGGTGAAATACCATTCCCAGAATACTGAAGTGTATACATACATGTCATTATAACGGTATAGCAGGATTTTCTCATCAATTCCATTCAGAAAATAAAAACTGCTACATACCTCAATGCAGATTCATCTGCCCGCTGTCCCCTGATCTGAAGCCTTTACCTCCCTCAGATGGCCGAGAACAGCAATATGATCTTAACTACTCCGGTTAAAATCATAGTAAAAAAAAAACTCTGGTAGATTCTTCTTCAAACTCTGCCAGAGAAGTAATAACACGCTCCGGTGCTATTGTAAAATAACAAACTTTTGATTGAAGTCATAAAAACTAAGTATAATCACCATAGTCCTCTCACACATCCTATCTAGTCGTTGGGTGCAAGAGAATGACTGGGACTGACGTAGAGGGGAGGAGCTATATCAGCTCTGCTGGGTGAATCCTCTTGCATTTCCTGTTGGGGAGGAGTTATATCCCAGAAGTAATGATGACCCGTGGACTGATCACACATAACAGAAGAAATGAACTTTACTGTCCTTTAAAGGGCCATAATACCCAAATGTTTAAACACTTGAAAGTGATGCAGTATAGCTGTAAAAAGCTGACTAGAAAATATCACCTGAACATCTCTATGTAAAAAAGAAAGATATTTTTCTTCAAAAGTTCCTCAGTAGCCACATCCCATTGTAAAGGATTTCTAAGCAGCAAATCAGTGTGTCTGTCCTGGGACAGCTAAGGGGATGAGCCTCGAGCACTCTCATATTATTTCCCTATTCAGGTTAAAGGAAGCTTACTATGAAATCTCATGAGAGTTAAGTCAAATCTCATGAGATCACAGTAAAAGAGTTCATGACCTCAGCACTGCTGATGCCGATTGGCTGCTGTTCATTTCTTCATTTTTTTTATTTATATTTTTACCTGCAGCTGGGAGCAGCTGAGTATAACTTTTTACACAGAACTTACTCTGCTGAGCTGAGCAGATTGTGAGGTAAAATATCTTCCTTTTTTATATAGAGATGCTCAGGTGATATTTTCCTGTCAGCATTTTACAGTTATACTGCATCAGTTTCAAGTGATTTAGCATATGAGTATTATGTCCCTTTAAACTCTGAAAATTGTAGGTTTTCCAATCATCTACAGTATACTTTAATCGCGTTTGTAACACATCTGTCACCGTCATCATTTGCACGCACAACAAAAAGAACATAGGCTGCGTGCGCAGCCAAATGAAGCGTTAACAAAAAAACACCTAACCGCCCGCACAAAATAATAACAAAAAACACCTAACCGCCCGCACAAAATATTAACAAAAAAACACCTAAGTGCCCGCAAGAAATATTAACAAACACCTAACGCATGCACAAAATGTACCTCTAAACCGCCAACCCCCACATTGCAAAATAATAAAGTAATTAACCCCTAATCCGCAAATTAAACAACATTGCAAAAAACATAATTAAAATATTAACCCTTAAACAGCCAAACCCCACAACACAAACTACCTAATTATACTATTAACCCCTAAACTGCAAAAACCTCCACAACACCAACTACCTAATTACACTATTAACCCCTAAACCTCCAACCCCCACAACGTAAAGTAGTAATATAATCACTAACCTAACACCCCCTAATTTAACCCCAGTTATATAAAATATTTTTTTAACAAAATTTTAATTTAAAAAAAAATAATGTTACTAAAAATTAAAAAACCTCAAATTACAGAAAAAAATAAACGTAATTATCCAAAACAAAAAAAATGTAAACCTAAACTAATACCCCTATAAAAAGCCCCCCCAAAATAAAAACACCCCTTAAACACTAAACTGCCAATAGCTCTTAAAAGGGTACTTTGCAGGACATTGTCCTAAAGCGATCAGCTCTTTTAATCTAAATAAAAGTACCAATTACACCCTAAAAACAAAACCCCCACACACACAACCCCCAAAAATAAAAAACCTAAGTCTAAAAAAACCTAAGCTACCCAGTGCCCCTAAAGGGGCCTTTGTATGGGCATTGCCCTTAAAAGGGTAATCAGCCCTTTTGATGCCCATTAATATAAAAAAGCCCTAATCTTAAAAAAAAAAAAAGTCTAACCCGAAATAGGCACTCACAGTTCCTTAAAGTGGATGTAAAGTCAATGCTATCGCCCAATCTCATATTGTTTAGCAATCAAAATTAAGTGGACTTTAATTCTTTTTTTTTTTTTTAATCTACCATGTAATCGATATATATACTTATTTATTCTGAATTGTCTTACTCGCGTCCTCCGCCCCCCATTTTGGACCGCATATCCAACGTTGATTGACAATCTATTCTACTAATAATCTTTCACACCCCGTGGCGTCCAGCCCCTTTTCGCAGACGTCATAAATTGTTTATGCGCATGCGTTCCCAAAATGCTGATTGATCTTGAAGCACTGCGCGTACACGATTCAAGCATGCGCAGAAAATTCCAGCACTCATTTTCTTCAGTGCCGATAGAGATTTCGTAATCATTTAATAACGCATGCGCATATTATACACTGAGTGTTAAACGCATGCGCAAAATAACTAATCATCGTGAACAAGCTTTTCAAATATGTAATAGAGCGGGAGGGGCTGCTCTATACGTAATGCTTCTGGAAAAGGATGGGAGGAGTTAGAACAATAACGGAGCTAAGTTTACATATAAAATATAAAGCGATATTTTGATTTTTTTTTGATTTTTTTTTTTAAATAATGCATTTTAACTAATGCAATGACTGTGAATTGATATTGATTGCTAATTAAGAGAAAATTTACATTCACTTTAAGTCTGGCGGGGAAGGTCTTCTTCCAGGCAGCTCCATCTTCATCCAGCGCGGGGACATCCATCTTTTTCCTGGAGGTGCGTAGCGGTCTTCCCTGATGCGCGGATCCGGAGTGGTGGTCTTCAGCGGCGTGGAGGCTACTCTTCATGCGATCATCCACCGCAGACTGAAGATTAAAAACAAGGTACCCCATTTATATTGGCTGAAATCAGCCAATAGGATGAGAGCTACTGAAATCTTATTGGCTGATTAAAACAGCCAATAGGATTTCAGTATCTCTAATCCTATTGGCTGATTTTTAAATTTCAGCCAATAGGAATGCAAGGTACCCCAATATAAATGAGGTACCTTGCATTCAATTTTCAGTGTACGGTGGAGATCGTATGTAGAGGATCCTCCATGCTGGATGTCTGCATGGCCGCCGATCCTGCTCCGTGGCCACCTCTGCTCTGCGATGCCTTCACTATGGATGAAGATAGGAGATGTCCCAGCGCTGGATGAAGATGGAGCCGCCTAGAAGACCTTCACCGCTGGACTTCAGAAACAGTGAGTACCTATTTCGGGGTTAGACTTGGTTTATTTATTTATTTTTTGGGTGTTTTTTTTTTTTAGATTAGAACTTTTTTTTATTTTTTAATCGGCACTAAAGAGCTGACTGCCCTTTTTAGGGCAATGCCCATACAAATGCCCCTTTAGGGGCAATGGGTAGCTTAGTTTTTTTTTAGACTTAGGTTTTTTTATTTTGGGGGGTTGGTTGGGTGGGGGGTTTTACTGTTATGGGGTAATTGGTAAAAAAAATAATATTTTTTTTAGGTAAAAGAGCTGTTTAACCCTTAACTAGCAGAGAGAGCAGCACAGTGTGTATTAACCCTTCACTAGCACAGAGAGCTGCAGAGTGTATATTAACCCTTCACTAGCACAGAGCGCTGCACAGTGTATATTAACCCTTCACTAGCACAGAGAGCAGCACAGTGTGTATTAACCCTTCACTAGCACAGAGAGCAGCACAGTGTGTATTAACCCTTCACTAGCACAGAGAGCAGTATAGTGTGTATTAACCCTTCACTAGCACAGAGAGCAGCATAGTGTGTATTAACCCTTCACTAGCACAGAGAGCAGCACAGTGTGTATTAACCCTTCACTAGCACAGAGAGCAGCACAGTGTGTATTAGCCCTTCACTAGCACAGAGAGCAGCACAGTGTGTATTAACCCTTCACTTGCACAGAGAGCTGCACAGTGTGTATTAACCCTTCACTAGCACAGAGCAGCACAGTGTGTATTAACCCTTCACTAGCACAGAGAGCAGCACAGTGTGTATTAACCCTTCACTAGCACAGAGAGCAGCACAATGTGTATTAACCCTTCACTAGCACAGAGAGCAGCACAGTGTGTATTAACCCTTCACTAGCACAGAGAGCAGCACAGTGTGTATTAACCCTTCACTAGCACAGAGAGCAGCACAGTGTGTATTAACCCTTCACTGGCACAGGGAGCAGCACAATGTGTATTAACCCTTCACTAGCACAGAGAGCAGCACAATGTGTATTAACCCTTCACTAGCACAGAGAGCAGCACAGTGTGTATTAACCCTTCACTAGCACAGAGAGCAGCACAGTGTGTATTAACCCTTCACTAGCACAGAGAGCTGCACAGTGTGTATTAACCCTTCACTAGCACAGAGAGCAGCACAGTGTGTATTAACCCTTCACTAGCACAGAGAGCAGCACAGTGTGTATTAACCCTTCACTAGCACAGAGAGCAGCACAGTGTGTATTAACCCTTCACTGGCACAGGGAGCAGCACAGTGTGTATTAACCCTTCACTAGCACAGAGAGCAGCACAGTGTGTATTAACCCTTCACTAGCACAGAGAGCAGCACAGTGTGTATTAACCCTTCACTGGCACAGGGAGCAGCACAGTGTGTATTAACCCTTCACTAGCACAGAGAGCAGCACAGTGTGTATTAACCCTTCACTAGCACAGTGTGTCTTAACCCTTCACTAGCACAGAGAGCAGCACAGTGTGTATTAACCCTTCATTAGCACAGAGAGCAGCACAGTGTGTATTAACCCTTCACTAGCACAGAGAGCAGCACAGTGTGTATTAACCCTTCACTAGCACAGAGAGCAGCACAGTGTGTATTAACCCTTCACTAGCACAGAGAGCAGCACAGTATGTATTAACCCCTCACTAGCACAGAGAGCAGCACAGTGTGTATTAACCCTTCACTGGCACAGAGAGCAGCACAGTGTATTAATCATTCACTGGCACAGAGAGCAGCACAGTGTATTAACCCTTCACTGGCACAGAGAGCAGCACATGGTGTATTAACCCTTAACTGGCACAGAGAGCTGCACAGTGTTTATTAACCCTTCACTGGCACAGAGAGCAGCACAGTGTGTATTAACCCTTCACTGGCACAGAGAGCAGCACAGTGTGTATTAACCCTTTACTAGCACAGAGAGCAGCACAGTGTGTGTTAACCCTTCACTAGCACAGAGAGCAGCACAGTGTGTGTTAACCCTTCACTAGCACAGAGAGCAGCACAATGTGTATTAACCCTTCACTAGCACAGAGAGCTGCACAGTGTGTATTAACCCTTCACTAGCACAGAGAGCTGCACAGTGTGTATTAACCCTTCACTGGCACAGAGAACTGCACAGTGTGTATTAACCCTTCACTAGCACAGAGAGCAGCACAGTGAGTATTAACCCTTCACTAGCACAGATAACAGCACAGTGTGTATTAACCCTTCACTAGCACAGAGAGTAGCACAGTGTGTATTAACCCCTCACTAGCACAGAGAGCAGCACAGTGTGTATTAACCCTTCACTAGCACAGAGAGCTGCACAGTGTGTGTTAACCCTTCACTAGCACAGAGAGCTGCACAGTATTAACCCTTCACTAGAACAAGGAGTTGAACAGCACTTAGTATTCCATTGCCTGGCACAAGCAGCTGAATAACATGCATTAAAGAACAAGATTTATAACAATTATAAGAAAACCAGAAAGTGACTAACACATTTATCACACAATACACACAGCCTGACTCACTCACCCAGCAGCAGCTGCACAGGAAGTAAATAGGAGAACAAAGGTCAGTTAAAGGGAAATGAAACCCAAATTTTTTATTTCATGATTTAGAAAGAGAATGCAATTTTGAACATCTTTCTAATTTACTTCTTTTATCTAATTTGTTTTATTCTCTTGATATTCATTGCTGAAAAGCATATCTAGATATGCTCAGTAGCTGCTGATTGGTTGCTGCACATAGAAGCCTCGTGTTTAGGGTTGCCACCTCAGCCATGTTTTTCTAGACACTTATGAGTTACACATGCTGCAGGGTGTGCAGGGGGGAACATGTATTGTGTTTCTGGACAGCACTACTCATATTCCTCCCTGCACACCCTGCAGCATGTGTAACTTATAAGTGTTCTGTATTTTAAGGGACAGGTGGCAACCCTACTCGTGTGATTGGCTCACCCATGTGCATTGCTTTTCTTTAACTAAAGATATCTAACAAATGAAGCAAAATAAATAATAGAAGTAAATTGTAATGTTGTTTAAATTTGTATGTTCTATCTGAATCATGAAAGAAAGATTTTGGGTTTAGTGGACCTTTAAGTACTGAACTACATCTCCGAGAACACATGCAGAGAAGTCACATGTTAAGCAGCAGCCAATCAGACAAAAGAAAATATGCAACCACTTCAAAGACAAATTGGATGCTTTTTAACATTGTTTAAATGCTGCAAATACATAGAATTAGTAACTGAGCACATTGTCACTGTCATATCCTCTACTAGTGCATTACAGCTACACTATATACATAAAGCTACACTATATATATTAGCACTTTCACTAGCACTGAGCACATTGTCACTGTCATATCCTCTACTAGTGCATTACAGCTACACTATATACATAAAGCTACACAATATATATTAGCACTTTCACTAGCACTGAGCCCATTGTCACTGTCATATCCTCTGCTAGTGCATTACAGCTACACTATATACATAAAGCTACACAATATATAGTAGCACTTTCACTAGCACTGAGCCAATTGTCACTGTCATATCCTCTACTAGTGCATTACAGCTACACTATATACATAAAGCTACACAATATATATTAGCACTTTCACTAGCACTGAGCACATTGTCACTGTCATATCCTCTACTAGTGCATTACAGCTACACTATATACATAAAGCTACACAATATACATTAGCACTTTCACTAGCACTGAGCACATTGTCACTGTCATATCCTCTACTAGTGAATTACAGCTACACTATATACATAAAGCTACACAATATACATTAGCACTTTCACTAGCACTGAGCACATTGTCACTGTCATATCCTCTACTAGTGCATTACAGCTACACTATATACATAAAGCTACACAAAATATATTAGCACTTTCACTAGCACTGAGCACATTGTCACTGTCATATCCTCTACTAGTGCATTACAGCTACACTATATACATAAAGCTACACAATATATATTAGCACTTTCACTAGTACTGAGCCCATTGTCACTGTCATATCCTCTACTAGTGCATTACAGCAACACTATATACATAAAGCTACACAATATATATTAGCACTTTCACTAGCACTGAGCCCATTGTCACTGTCAAATCCTCTACTAGTGCATTACAGCTACACTATATACATAAAGCTACACAATATATATTAGCACTTTCACTGGCACTGAGCCCATTGTCACTGTCATATCCTCTACTAGTGCATTACAGCTGCACTATATACATAAAGCTACACAATATATATTAGCACTTTCCCTAGCACTGAGCCCATTGTCACTGTCATATCCTCTACTAGTGCATTACAGCTACACTATATACATAAAGCTACACAATATATATTAGCACTTTCACTAGCACTGAGCACATTGTCACTGTCATATCCTCTACTAGTGCATTACAGCTACACTATATACATAAAGCTACACAATATATATTAGCACTTTCACTGGCACTGAGCCCATTGTCACTGTCATATCCTCTACTAGTGCATTACAGCTACACTATATACATAAAGCTACACAATATATATTAGCACTTTCACTAGCACTGAGCCTATTGTCACTGTCATATCCTCTACTAGTGCATTACAGCTACACAATATACATAAAGCTACACAATATATATTAGCACTTTCACTAGCACTGAGCACATTGTCACTGTCATATCCTCTACTAGTGCATTACAGCTACACTATATACATAAAGCTACACAATATATATTAGCACTTTCACTAGCACTGAGCACATTGTCACTGTCATATCCTCTACTAGTGCATTACAGCTACACTATATACATAAAGCTACACAATATATATTAGCACTTTCACTAGCACTGAGCACATTGTCACTGTCATATCCTCTACTACTGCATTACAGCTACACTATATATATTAGCACTTTCACTAGCACTGAGCACATTGTCACTGTCATATCCTCTACTAGTGCATTACAGCTACACTATATACATAAAGCTACACAATATATATTAGCACTTTCACTAGCACTGAGCACATTGTCACTGTCATATCCTCTACTAGTGCATTACAGCTACACTATATACATAAAGCTACACAATATATAATAGCACTTTCACTAGCACTGAGCACATTGTCACTGTCATATCCTCTACTAGTGCATTACAGCTACACTATATACATAAAGATACACAATATATATTAGCACTTTCACTAGCACTGAGCACATTGTCACTGTCATATCCTCTACTAGTGCATTACAGCTACACTATATACATAAAGCTACATAATATATATTAGCACTTTCACTAGCACTGAGCACATTGTCACTGTCATATCCTCTACTAGTGCATTACAGCTACACTATATACATAAAGCTACACAATATATATTAGCACTTTCACTAGCACTGAGCACATTGTCACTGTCATATCCTCTACTAGTGCATTACAGCTACACTATATACATAAAGCTACACAATATATATTAGCACTTTCACTAGCACTGAGCCCATTGTCACTGTCATATCCTCTACTAGTGCATTACAGCTGCACTATATACATAAAGCTACACAATATATATTAGCACTTTCACTAGCACTGAGCACATTGTCACTGTCATATCCTCTACTAGTGCATTACAGCTGCACTATATACATAAAGCTACACAATATATATTATCACTTTCACTAGCACTGAGCCCATTGTCGCTGTCATATCCTCTACTAGTGCATTAAAGCTGCACTATATACATAAAGCTACACAATATATATTAGCACTTTCACTAGCACTGAGCACATTGTCACTGTCATATCCTCTACTAGTGCATTACAGCTACACTATATACATAAAGCTACACAATATATATTAGCACTTTCACTAGCACTGAGCCCATTGTCACTGTCATATCCTCTACTAGTGCATTACAGCTACACTATATACATAAAGCTACACAATATATATTAGCACTTTCACTAGCACTGAGCCCATTGTCACTGTCATATCCTCTACTAGTGCATTACAGCTGCACTATATACATAAAGCTACACAATATATATTAGCACTTTCACTAGCACTGAGCCTATCGTCACTGTCATATCCTCTACTAGTGCATTACAGCTACACTATATACATAAAGCTACACAATATATATTAGCACTTTCACTAGCACTGAGCCCATTGTCACTGTCATATCCTCTACTAGTGCATTACAGCTGCACTATATACATAAAGCTACACAATATATATTAGCACTTTCACTAGCACTGAGCACATTGTCACTGTCATATCCTCTACTAGTGCATTACAGCTACACTATATACATAAAGCTACACAATATATATTAGCACTTTCACTAGCACTGAGCCCATTGTCACTGTCATATCCTCTACTAGTGCATTACAGCTGCACTATATACATAAAGCTACACAATATATATTAGCACTTTCACTAGCACTGAGCACATTGTCACTGTCATATCCTCTACTAGTGCATTACAGCTACACTATATACATAAAGCTACACTATATACATAAAGCTACACAATATATATTAGCACTTTCAGTAGCACTGAGCACATTGTCACTGTCATATCCTCTACTAGTGCATTACAGCTACACTATATACATAAAGCTACACAATATATATTAGCAGTTTCACTAGCACTGAGCCCATTGTCACTGTCATATCCTCTACTAGTGCATTACAGCTACACTATATACATAAAGCTACACAATATATATTAGCACTTTCACTAGCACTGAGCCCATTGTCACTGTCATATCCTCTACTAGTGCATTACAGCTACACTATATACATAAAGATACACAATATATATTAGCACTTTCACTAGCACTGAGCCCATTGTCACTGTCATATCCTCTACTAGTGCATTACAGCTACACTATATACATTAGCACTTTCACTAGCACTGAGCACATTGTCACTGTTATATCCTCTACTAGTGCATTACAGCTACACTATATACATAAAGCTACACAATATATATTAGCACTTTCACTAGCACGGAGCACATTGTCACTGTTATATCCTCTACTAGTGCATTACAGCTACACTATATATATTAGCACTTTCACTAGCACTGAGCACATTGTCACTGTCATATCCTCTACTAGTGCATTACAGCTACACTATATACATAAAGCTACACAATATATATTAGCACTTTCACTAGCACTGAGCACATTGTCACTGTCATATCCTCTACTACTGCATTACAGCTACACTATATACATAAAGCTACACAATATATAATAGCACTTTCACTAGCACTGAGCACATTGTCACTGTCATATCCTCTACTAGTGCATTACAGCTACACTATATACATAAAGATACACAATATATATTAGCACTTTCACTAGCACTGAGCACATTGTCACTGTCATATCCTCTACTAGTGCATTACAGCTACACTATATACATAAAGCTACATAATATATATTAGCACTTTCACTAGCACTGAGCACATTGTCACTGTCATATCCTCTACAAGTGCATTACAGCTACACTATATACATAAAGATACACAATATATATTAGCACTTTCACTAGCACTGAGCACATTGTCACTGTCATATCCTCTACTAGTGCATTACAGCTACACTATATACATAAAGCTACACAATATATATTAGCACTTTCACTAGCACTGAGCACATTGTCACTGTCATATCCTCTACTAGTGCATTACAGCTACACTACATACATAAAGCTACACAATATATATTAGCACTTTCACTAGCACTGAGCCTATCGTCACTGTCATATCCTCTACTAGTGCATTACAGCTACACTATATACATAAAGCTACACAATATATATTAGCACTTTCACTAGCACTGAGCCCATTGTCACTGTCATATCCTCTACTAGTGCATTACAGCTACACTATATACATAAAGCTACACAATATATATTAGCACTTTCACTAGCACTGAGCCCATTGTCACTGTCATATCCTCTACTAGTGCATTACAGCTACACTATATACATTAGCACTTTCACTAGCACTGAGCCCATTGTCACTGTCATATCCTTTACTAGTGCATTACAGCTACACTATATACATAAAGCTACACAATATATATTATCACTTTCACTAGCACTGAGCCCATTGTCACTGTCATATCCTCTACTAGTGCATTACAGCTGCACTATATACATAAAGCTACACAATATATATTAGCACTTTCACTAGCACTGAGCACATTGTCACTGTCATATCCTCTACTAGTGCATTACAGCTACACTATATACATAAAGCTACACAATATATAGTAGCACTTTCACTAGCACTGAGCCCATTGTCACTGTCATATCCTCTACTAGTGCATTACAGCTGCACTATATACATAAAGCTACACAATATATATTAGCAGTTTCACTGGCACTGAGCACATTGTCACTGTCATATCCTCTACTAGTGCATTACAGCTACACTATATACATAAAGCTACACAATATATATTAGCACTTTCACTAGCACTGAGCACATTGTCACTGTCATATCCTCTACTAGTGCATTACAGCTACACTATATACATAAAGCTACACTATATACATAAAGCTACACAATATATATTAGCACTTTCAGTAGCACTGAGCACATTGTCACTGTCATATCCTCTACTAGTGCATTACAGCTACACTATATACATAAAGCTACACAATATATATTAGCAGTTTCACTAGCACTGAGCCCATTGTCACTGTCATATCCTCTACTAGTGCATTACAGCTACACTATATACATTAAGCTACACAATATATATTAGCACTTTCACTAGCACTGAGCCCATTGTCACTGTCATATCCTCTACTAGTGCATTACAGCTACACTATATACATAAAGCTACACAATATATATTAGCACTTTCACTAGCACTGAGCACATTGTCACTGTCATATCCTCTACTAGTGCATTACAGCTACACAATATATATTAGCACTTTCACTAGCACTGAGCACATTGTCACTGTTATATCCTCTACTAGTGCATTACAGCTACACTATATACATAAAGCTACACAATATATATTAGCACTTTCACTAGCACGGAGCACATTGTCACTGTTATATCCTCTACTAGTGCATTACAGCTACACTATATACATAAAGCTACACAATATATATTAGCACTTTCACTGGCACTGAGCACATTGTCACTGTCATATCCTCTACTAGTGCATTACAGCTACACTATATACATAAAGCTACACAATATATATTAGCACTTTCACTAGCACTGAGCCCATTGTCACTGTCATATCCTCTACTAGTGCATTACAGCTGCACTATATACATAAAGCTACACAATATATTATTAGCACTTTCACTAGCGCTGAGCCCATTGTCACTGTCATATCCTCTACTAGTGCATTACAGCTACACTATATACATAAAGCTACACAATATATATTAGCACTTTCACTAGCGCTGAGCACATTGTCACTGTCATATCCTCTACTAGTGCATTACAGCTACACTATATACATAAAGCTACACAATATATATTAGCACTTTCACTAGCACGGAGCACATTGTCACTGTCATATCCTCTACTAGTGCAATACAGCTACACTATATACATAAAGCTACACAATATATATTAGCACTTTCACTAGCACTGAGCACATTGTCACTGTCATATCCTCTGCTAGTGCATTACAGCTGCACTATATACATAAAGCTACACAATATATATTAGCACTTTCACTAGCACTGAGCACATTGTCACTGTCATATCCTCTACTAGTGCATTACAGCTACACTATATACATAAAGCTACACAATATATATTAGCACTTTCACTAGCACTGAGCACATTGTCACTGTCATATCCTCTACTAGTGCATTACAGCTACACTATATACATAAAGCTACACAATATATATTAGCACTTTCACTGGCACTGACCACATTGTCACTGTCATATCCTCTACTAGTGCATTACAGCTACACTATATACATAAAGCTACACAATATATATTAGCACTTTCACTAGCACTTAGAAGAGCTGCACTTTGTATTAACCGCTTCACTAGCACAGAGAGCAGCACAGTGTGTATTAACCCTTCACTAGCACAGAGAACAGCACAGTGTGTATTAACCCTTCACTAGCACAGAGAGCAGCACAGTGTGTATTAACCCTTCACTAGCACAGAGAGCAGCACAGTGTGTATTAACCCTTCACTAGCACAGAGAGCAGCACATTGTGTATTAACCCTTCACTAGCACAGAGAGCAGGACAGTGTGTATTAATCCTTCACTAGCACAGAGAGCAGCACAGTGTGTATTAACCCTTCACTAGCACAGAGAGCAGCACATTGTGTATTAACCCTTCACTAGCACAGAGAGCAGGACAGTGTGTATTAATCCTTCACTAGCACAGAGAGCAGCACAGTGTGTATTAACCCTTCACTAGCACAGAGAGCAGTATAGTGTGTATTTACCCTTCATTATCACAGAGAGCAGCACAGTGTGTATTAACCCTTCACTAGCACAGAGAGCAGCACAGTGTGTATTAACCCTTCACTAGCACAGAGAGCAGCACATTGTGTATTAACTCTTCACTAGCACAGAGAGCAGCACATTGTGTATTAACCCTTCACTAGCACAGAGAGCAGCACAGTGAGTATTAACCCTTCACTAGCACAGAGAGCTGCACAGTGTGTATTAACCCTTCACTAACACAGAGAGCAGCACAGTGAGTGTGTATTAACTCTTCACTAGCACAGAGAGCAGCACAGTGTGTATTAACCCTTCACTAGCACAGAGAGAAGCACAGTGTGTATCAACCCTTCACTAGCACATAGAGCAGAACAGTGTGTATTAACCCTTCACTAGCACAGAGAGTAGCCCAGTGTGTACTAACCCTTCACTAGAACAGAGAGCAGCCCAGTGTGTATTAACCCTTCACTAGCACAGAGAGCAGCCCAGTGTGTATTAACCCTTCACTAGCACAGAGAGCAGCACAGTGTGTATTAACCCTTCACTAGCATAGAGAGCAGCACAGTGTGTATTAACCCTTCACTAGCATAGACAGGAGAACAGTGTGTATTAACCCTTTACTAGCACAGAGAGCAGCACAGGGTGTATTAACCCTTCACTAGAACAGAGAGATGCACAGTGTGTATTAACCCTTCACTAGCACAGAGAGATGCACAGTGTTTATTAACCCTTCACTGGCACAGAGAGCAGCACAGTGTGTATTAACCCTTCACTGGCACAGAGAGCAGCACAGTGTGTATTAACCCTTCACTATCACAGAGAGCAGCACAGTGTGTATTAACCCTTCACTAGCATAGAGAGCAGCACAGTGTGTATTAACCCTTCACTAGCACAGAGAGCAGTACAGTGTGTATTAACCCTTCACTAGCATAGAGAGCAGCACAGTGTGTATTAACCCTTCACTATCACAGAGAGCAGCACAGTGTGTATTAACCCTTCACTATCACAGAGAGCAGCACAGTGTGTATTAACCCTTCACTAGCATAGAGAGCAGCACAGTGTGTATTAACCCTTCACTAGCATAGAGAGCAGCACAGTGTGTATTAACCCTTCACTAGCAGAGAGAGCTGCACAGTGTGTATTAACCCTTCACTAGCACAGAGAGCAGCACAGTGTGTATTAACCCTTCACTAGCACAGAGAGCAGCACAGTGTGTATTAACCCCTCACTAGCACAGAGAGCAGCACAGTGTATATTAACCCTTCACTAGCACAGAGAGCAGCACAGTGTATATTAACCCTTCACTGGCACAGAGAGCAGCACAGTGTGTATTAACCCTTCACTAGCACAGTGTGTATTAACCCTTCACTAGCACAGAGCAGCACAGTGTGTATTAACCCTTCAATAGCACAGAGAGCTGCACAGTATTAACCCTTCACTAGAACAAGGAGTTGAACAGCACTTAGTATTCCATTGCCTGGCACAAGCAGCTGAATAACATGCATTAAAGAACAAGATTTATAACAATTATAAGAAGACTAGAAAGTGACTAAAACGTTTTATCACACAATACTCACAGCCTGACTCACTCACCCAGCAACAGCTACACAGGAAGTAAATGGGAGGGGAAAAAAGGTCAGTTAAGTACTGAACTACATCTCCCAGAATACATGCAGAGAAGTCACATGTTAAGCAGCAGCAAATCAGACAAAAGAAAATATGCAACCACTTCAAAGACAAATTGGATGCTTTTTAACATTGTTTAAATGCTGCAAATCATTAGAATTAGTAACTGAGCCCATTGTCACTGTCATATCCTCTACTAGTGCATTACAGCTACACTATATACATAAAGCTACACAATATATATTAGCACTTTCATTAGCACTGAGCACATTGTCACTGTCATATCCTCTACTGGTGCATTACAGCTACACTATATACATAAAGCTACACAATATATATTAGCACTTTCACTAGCACTGAGCACATTGTCACTGTTATATCCTCTACTAGTGCATTACAGCTACAGTATATACATAAAGCTACACAATATATATTAGCACTTTCACTAGCACTGAGCACATTGTCACTGTCATATCCTCTACTAGTGCATTACAGCTACAGTATATACATAAAGCTACACAATATATATTAGCACTTTCACTAGCACTGAGCCCATTGTCACTGTCATATCCTCTACTAGTGCATTACAGCTGCACTATATACATAAAGCTACACAATATATATTAGCACTTTCACTAGCACTGAGCACATTGTCACTGTCATATCCTCTACTAGTGCATTACAGCTACACTATATACATAAAGCTACACACTATATATATATTAGCACTTTCACTAGCACTGAGCACATTGTCACTGTCATATCCTCTACTAGTGCATTACAGCTACACTATATACATAAAGCTACACAATATATATTAGCACTTTCACTAGCACTGAGCCCATTGTCACTGTCATATCCTCTACTAGTGCATTACAGCTGCACTATATACATAAAGCTACACAATATATATTAGCACTTTCACTAGCACTGAGCACATTGTCACTGTCATATCCTCTACTAGTGCATTACAGCTGCACTATATACATAAAGCTACACAATATATATTAGCACTTTCACTAGCACTGAGCACATTGTCACTGTCATATCCTCTACTAGTGCATTACAGCTACACTATATACATAAAGCTACACAATATATATTAGCACTTTCACTAGCACTGAGCACATTGTCACTGTCATATCCTCTACTAGTGCATTACAGCTACACTATATACATAAAGCTACACAATATATATTAGCACTTTCACTAGCACTGAGCACATTGTCACTGTCATATCCTCTACTAGTGCATTACAGCTGCACTATATACATAAAGCTACACAATATATATTAGCACTTTCACTAGCACTGAGCACATTGTCACTGTCATATCCTCTACTAGTGCATTACAGCTACACTATATACATAAAGCTACACAATATATATTAGCACTTTCACTAGCACTGAGCACATTGTCACTGTCATATCCTCTACTAGTGCATTACAGCTACACTATATACATAAAGCTACACAATATATATTAGCACTTTCACTAGCACTGAGCACATTGTCACTGTCATATCCTCTACTAGTGCATTACAGCTACACTATATACATAAAGCTACACAATATATATAAGCACTTTCACTGGCACTGAGCCCATTGTCACTGTCATATCCTCTACTAGTGCATTACAGCTACACTATATACATAAAGCTACACAATATATATTAGCACTTTCACTGGCACTGAGCACATTGTCACTGTCATATCCTCTACTAGTGCATTACAGCTACACTATATACATAACGCTACACAATATATATTAGCACTTTCACTAGCACTGAGCACATTGTCACTGTCATATCCTCTACTAGTGCATTACAGCTACACTATATACATAAAGCTACACAATATATATTAGCACTTTCACTAGCACTGAGCACATTGTCACTGCCATATCCTCTACTAGTACATTACAGCTACACTATATACATAAAGCTACACAATATATATTAGCACTTTCACTAGCACTGAGCCCATTGTCACTGTCATATCCTCTACTAGTGCATTACAGCTACACTATATACATAAAGCTACACAATATATATTAGCACTTTCACTAGCACTGAGCACATTGTCACTGTCATATCCTCTACTAGTGCATTACAGCTACACTATATACATAAAGCTACACTATATATATTAGCACTTTCACTAGCACTGAGCACATTGTCACTGTCATATCCTCTACTAGTGCATTACAGCTGCACTATATACATAAAGCTACACAATATATATTAGCACTTTCACTGGCACTGAGCCCATTGTCACTGTCATATCCTCTACTAGTGCATTACAGCTGCACTATATACATAAAGCTACACAATATATATTAGCACTTTCACTAGCACTGAGCCCATTGTCACTGTCATATCCTCTACTAGTGCATTACAGCTACACTATATACATAAAGCTACACAATATATATTAGCACTTTCACTAGCACTGAGCACATTGTCACTGTCATATCCTCTACTAGTGCATTACAGCTACACTATATACATAAAGCTACACAATATATATTAGCACTTTCACTAGCACTGAGCATTGTCACTGTCATATCCTCTACTAGTGCATTACAGCTACACTATATACATAAAGCTACACAATATATATTAGCACTTTCACTAGCACTGAGCCCATTGTCACTGTCATATCCTCTACTAGTGCATTACAGCTACACTATATACATAAAGCTACACAATATATATTAGCACTTTCACTAGCACTGAGCACATTGTCACTGTCATATCCTCTACTAGTGCATTACAGCTACACTATATACATAAAGCTACACAATATATATTAGCACTTTCACTAGCACTGAGCACATTGTCACTGTCATATCCTCTACTAGTGCATTACAGCTACACTATATACATAAAGCTACACAATATATATTAGCACTTTCACTAGCACTGAGCACATTGTCACTGTCATATCCTCTACTAGTGCATTACAGCTACACTATATACATAAAGCTACACAATATATATTAGCACTTTCACTAGCACTAAGAAGAGCTGCACTTTGTATTAACTCTTCACTAGCACAGAGAGCAGCACAGAGTATTAACCCTTCACTAGCACAGAGAGCAGCACAGTGTGTATTAACCATTCAATAGCACAGAGAGCTGCACAGTATTAACCCTTCACTAGCACAGAGAGCTGCACAGTATTAACCCTTCATTAGCACAGAAAGCAGCAGTGTGTATTAACCATTCACTAGCACAGAGAGCACCACAATGTGTATTAACCCCTTCACTAGCACAAAGAGCAATACAGTGTGTATTAACCCCTTCACTGGCACAGAGAGCAACACAGTGTGTATTAACCCTTCACTAGCACAGCACAGTGTGTATTAACCCTTCACTGGTATAGAGAGCAGCACAGTTTGTATTAACCCTTCACTAGCACAGAGAGCAGCACAGTGTGTATTAACCCTTCACTAGCACAGAGAGCAGCACAGTGTGTATTAACCCTTTACTAGCACAGAGAGCAGCACAGTGTGTATTAACCCATCACTAGCACAGAGAGCAGCACAGTGTGTATTAACCCTTCACTAGCACAGAGAGCAGCACAGTGTGTATTAACCCTTCACTAGCAGAGAGCAGCACAGTGTGTATTAACCCTTCACTAGCAGAGAGCAGCACAGTGTGTATTAACCCATCACTAGCACAGAGAGCAGCACAGTGTGTATTAACCCTTCACTAGCAGAGCAGCACAGTGTGTATTAACCCTTCACTAGCACAGAGAGCAGCACAGTGTGTATTAACCCTTCACTAGCACAGAGCTGTGTGTATTGACCCTTCCCTAGCACATAGAGCAGCACAGTGTGTATTAACCCTTCCCTAGCACAGAGAGCAGCACAGTGTGTATTAACCTCTTCACTAGCACAGAGAGCAGCACAGTGTGTATTAACCCCTCACTAGCACAGAGAGCAGCAAAGTGTGTATTAAACCTTTCATAGCACAGAGAGCAGCACAGTGTGTATTAACCCTTCACTAGCACAGTGAGCAGTACAGTGTGTATTAACCCCTTTACTAGCACAGAGAGCAGCACAGTGTGTATTAACCCTTCAATAGCACAGTGAGCAGTACAGTGTGCATTAACCCTTCACTAGCACAGAGAGCTGCAGAGGGTGTATTAACCCTTCACTAGCACAGAAAGCTGCACAGTGTGTATTAACCCTTCACTAGCACAGAGAGCAGCACAGTGTGTATTAACCCTTCACTAGCACAGAGAGCAGCACAGTGTGTATTAACCCTTCACTAGCACAGAGAGCAGCACAGTGTGTATTAACCCTTCACTAACACAGAAAGCTGCACAGTGTGTATTAACCCTTCACTAGCACAGAGAGCAGCACAGTGTGTATTAACCCTTCACTAGCACAGAGAGCAGGACAGTGTGTATTAACCTATTCACTAGCACAGAGAGCAGCACAGTGTGTATTAACCCTTCATTAACACAGAGAGCAGCACAGAGTATTAACCCTTCACTAGCACAGAGAGGAGCACAGTGTGTATTAACCCTTCACTAGCAAAGAGAGCAGCACAGTGTGTATTAACCCTTCACTAGCACAGAGAGCAGCACAGTGTGTATTAACCCTTCACTGGCACAGAGAGCCGCACAGTGTGTATTAACCCTTCACTAGCACAGAGAGCAGCACAGTGTGTATTAACCCTTTACTAGCACAGAGAGCAGCACAGTATGTATTAACCCTTCACTAGCAAAGAGAGCAGCACAGTGTGTATTAACCCTTCACTAGCACAGACAGGAGCACAGTGTGTATTAACCCTTCACTAGCACAGAGAGCAGCACAGTGTGTATTAACCCTTCACTAGCACAGAGAGCAGCACAGTGTGTATTAACCCTTCACTAGCACAGAGAGCAGCACAGTGTGTATTAACCCTTCACTAACACAAATAGTTGAACAGCACTTTGGCCGCGTTCAGGCAACGCTCAGGAGCTAGTGGAGGCGCTTCACTCCCAGCGATGTTGTGGCGCTAGGTGACGTCACAAGCAAGGGAGCTTCGAAAAAACATTTGCATGCGCAAAGGGATCTGCTGCACAATAATGGACTGCGCATACGAACATTTTTACTAAGCTCCCTTATAGCTGCCTGTTACACAACACCGTTGTTATGCCTATAATGATTTACCCAGTCTCTTCGCAAACTTCGGAACTCTGACCCACCGCAGCTCAGCCCCTGTAGCTTATCCTGCACTGAATAGAGGTGGGTCAGAGTTGCGTTGTTTGCCAAGAGACTGGGGAAATCATTCTAGGCATAACAACGGTGGTGTTGTGTCGAATATGAGGATCTAAAAATCAGGAATCGGCAATTCCCGGAACCCCACCCATACATCTCTAACCCGCCCACACATCTCAGTTTGCTAACACACAACGATCGCCAGCCCACCCCGTGAGGGAAACAGTAGGCACAATGATTGAACGTCAATCTATATATACAGGTATACCTCACTTTACAGCGCTTCACTTTACAGCGCTTCGCTAATACAGCGCTTTGTTGAGCGGAAATTTAACCTCCAAGGATTTTGAAACAGTGCAGTAATCATCATGAGATTGTGAGAAAAGTGACTGGCACCATTTTGTTATGATTAGTTCACTCTGTTTACAGCATTACAGTGCAATCTGTGTCTCAGTGCTATAGTCTGGCAAATTGTACTACAGTAATTGTCACTGTTTTATAGGTACAGTATTAATTGAATACTGTGCTGTGCGAGTGTTAAACTAAACGTATCACTATTGCACCCCTAATATATGTTCGTTCAAATATGTTTTCAAGTTTTTAAACACACTGGCAAGTGAAAAGAAAGGGAACGGTGTAAAAGCCGGAACGGAACGGAACAGGCCGGAACAGGCCTTTTATGAAGGAAATTGATTTAAAATATAATGGGATGTGTTAGAGACTCTTGATAACAATTTTAGGAACAAGAATATTTGTGATATAATAATTAATTAACCCTTTAACTACCAAAATAGTGTCCGGAACCAAACATAACAGCCCGGAACAGCACCTTCCCAGAAAACCAGATACACCAAATTTACAAGTCACATGTGACTAAATGTAATAAGTGTAATCAGCCACAAACCATCCACAGAAACCACATTATAATATCTGTTCCGGCCTTTAATACACTTTTTTATAAAAAGTGACGGAACGGCACCTACCCAGCAAAATATACAGACCAAAGTCACCAGCCACACATAACTAGATGTGATAAGTGTAATCAACTCCAAACCATCCACAGAAACCACGTTCCAATACCCGTTCCGGCCTGTAAAACGCTCTTTCATGAAAAGTGATGGAACAGCACCTTACCAGCAAACCAGATACACCAAATTCACCAGTAACACATAACTAAATGTTATAAGTGTAATCAGCCACAAACCATCCACATAAACCACATTATGATATCTGTTCCGGCCTTTAATACACTTTTTTTTTATAAAAAGTGATGGAACGACACCTTCCCAGCAAAATATACAGACCAAATTCACCAGCCACACATAACTAGATGTGATAAGTGTAATCAACCACAAACCATCCACAGAAACCACGTTCCAATACCCGTTCCGTCCTGTAAAATGCTTTTTCATGAAAAGTGACGGAACGGCACCTTACCAGCAAACCAGATACACCAAATTCACCAGTCACACATGAATAAATGTTATAAGTGTAATCAGCCACAAACCATCCACAGAAACCACATTATGATATCTGTTCCGGCCTTTAATACACTTTTTTATAAAAAGTGATGGAACGACACCTTCCCAGCAAAATATACAGACCAAATTCACCAGCCACACATAACTAGATGTGATAAGTGTAATCAACCACAAACCATCCACAGAAACCACGTTCCAATACCCGTTCCGTCCTGTAAAAAACTTTTTCATGAAAAGTGACGGAACGGCACCTTACCAGCAAACCAGATACACCAAATTCACCAAATTTGTCTTACCATGTCAATATACTACCATGTCTATACACCGTGATCCCTCATGCCCATGGAATTGACATGGTAAGACAAATTCTGACTGACAACTACCTGTATACGGGCCCCCTATTGAATTTCTTCTGCATTTGTTGGAGTTCTGTCTGGAGAAAAATTACTTCCGGTTTGAGGATAAATATTTCTTACAGATCATGGGCACAGTGATGGGGTCGAATATGGCCCCATCCTATGCCAATATCTATATGGCAATGTATGAGGAAAATAATGTCCTCTCCAGGCAGAACCCCATCAAATTATACCGACGGTATATAGATGATGTCTTTTTAATTTGGAGTGACACATCTGAAAGTCTTGTTAAATGGATTGATGAATTGAACTCTCTTGATTCAACCATCAGATTTAAAATGGAACACAGCAGGGATAAAATCCACTTTTTGGATTTAGAAATATTTAGGGTAGAAATTATGAATGGATATAAGCTAGAAACAACTCTTTTTAAGAAACCGACAGATAAAAATTCCATTCTACATTATCATAGCTTTCACCCTAAATTCCAAAGGGATGGTGTCAGTTCCTCTCAACTCCTGCGGGTCGTCTGCAATAACACGGATGACTCCGGTAAGGAGAAACAGATTGCGGAGATGTCTGAAAAATTTCTGGAGAGGGGCTATCCACCTACGCTTATAGAACAACAATGCTGTAAGGCAAGGGGTCTAACCCAAGACTCAGCAACCACCAAAAGAATTAGGAATGAACAACCTAAGCGGCTGAACCTCATAACAACTTACACCCCGGGGTCTAAGTTGGTACAGAATGTGATCAAAAAGAACTTTTTAATGCTGTCTAAGGACACGAGCCTTCCCTTTATGGATACGCCAGAACCAAGGGTGGTATATAAACGGGCGAGTAATCTTAGGGATCTATTGGTGCTTAGTGACCCAACACACTGTTATGAGAAACAGATGTGGTTGACCAAAGGCAAACCAGGATGCTACAGATGTGGGAGTTGTGTTACATGCAATAATCTTTTGGCTGGGACCAGCTTTCAACATCCCCACAATAATAAGCGATACAAAATTAAGCACAGACTCACCTGTTCTTCGGAGTTTGTGTTTATGCCATTATTTGCCCTTGTTCCAAATATTATATTGGCAAAACAGTGACACCGTTCAAGGAACGTCTGGCCAATCACAAGACAGCCATCCGTCAGGCCATTGACAAAGGACGGTCGGAACAGTCGGTGGCACGCCACTTTGCGGAAGCGGGCCATAGTGTCGCCTCATTACGGGTAATATTAATTGACCATGTTCCTCGCCATAGGCGGGGTGGTGACAGAGGCCGAGCATTGCTGAGGATGGAAGCCCGGTGGATCTTCACCCTGGATACAGTAGCACCTCGGGGACTTAATGCCAATATAGACTTTGGCTGTTGCTATAAATAAATATGGACACCAAGGGAGTCATCCTGTTATGATGTGTTTCTACCTACTCCTCTAGTGTATGATGCTAATACAACTATAACATTTAATATTAGATTTGTTTCTTTGCTACATCCCACATGCCTTGATACCGTGTTGGGTATAGAGGGCTGTGTCGTTTGTTTAACCTTGGGTTTATGTAGCGTTTCAAGAAGACACTATTCTCAAGAATGTGTTTAATTACCCTGTATTCAATATGTAGATACCATTTTTTCCTTTGTAAATATTTATCACTGTTGTGTTTACATTGGGCATTCACTCATGGCCCATTGATGTTATAATAGTATCACTTATTAAATGTGCCCATCGGGTGCCTGGCTGTATACGCACCTGTTTCACGTATCTCCATGGTGACCGGAGGTATTTGTTTACCCGGTGTTCCCTTGGTTACCTGAGACACAATCATTTCCATACAGCGCGGTGTGGCGTGATGACGTCATGACGCGTCTGCGTGGAATCAGCTGTAATTGAATGCTCAGGTATGATGATTACGTGCGGGAAGGAGCGGCTCAGCCGTGCATGCTGATTGGTGGTCACTTCGATATGGGTGGGTATTTAAGGTGTGTGGTTTGGGGATTGCATTATCCGGTCTGTATACCATTGAGAAAGGCTCACGGTAGAGCCGAAACGTCTGGTTTTTCACTTACCAAATAAATCGGATCTTTGAAAAATTCCTGTGTGCCGGCTGTTCTTGGATCTTACTAGACAACGGAGGCCGTCCGTTGGATCCAGTTCTATTTTACTGTATATATATATATATATATATATATATATATATATATATATATATATACACATACATACATACATACACACATTCATTTCTGTGCAGTGTTCAAAATTATACAAAATCCAGCAGATTACACATTGTTATACAATTATTTAAATTATGTAGGCTGTAATGTCATATGTGTCTCTGCTTGGTTTTATCCTCCCCAGACGTATGTCTGAGTTACGTATTTTCAAGTGTCAGCAGTTACATAGTAGGGGTCATTTTACAAGCCTGTGCTAATTACCAGTTCCTTGGAATTTTGACCAGCTTATCTAGTTTATAGGTTCAGAATGCTGTCCCCTGCAGGGCTGTGAGCTTCAAAAGCTATGTTATCTTTTAATTTAAGCTATACAACTCTGCTCTTTCTCAAAATCACTTTTACAACATTCCTTTCTAAGTGATTGTTTAAGTTAAGTAGACAAAATGTTTTTTGTCTTCACTTGGATGCATTTTAACTTTGCATACTGAATGGGGGAGGACTGAACATGAGTTTCAAGTCAATTTTTCTGAATGAATGAATCATTTGGAATTGATTAGCCAAATATATATATAATATATATATATATATATATATATATATATATATATATATATATATATATTTATTAATCTTTACATATACCTTGACAGGGTGCAGTCTCTTTTAGCACATTATGCCTTTAACAGAGAAAAAATATCCTGTAGCATATCAGTGTGACCCTGCCCAATGACAGTCCAGCACCAAAATACCAGGTAATTCTTCTCCTTGCACACATGCCCTAGAGAGATGCAACTGCACCTCACTGATGAGGCCCAGGGGAGGCTGAAACATACTTCTGGGCAGGGCCAGACTGGGAAATCATACCGGCCCTGGAAATTTGTATAGACCAGCCCAGCCCCCTCCTGCCCAGCCCGTCCCCTCCTGCCCAGCCAACTATGCCCCCTGGTTTTATTCAAGACAGCAAAGCATCAAAGCAGTAGGACAGCAGCACAATGTGAAGCCACTAGCTGCAACTCTGATATGGGCTTTGCTGTGATAGAAACTGGATGGCTAGGCTACTTTACAGTCACAGTGCATAATCATGATCTGCAATACATATAAGGACACCAATCCCTTTCAGAATTGTGAGCAAGTATACACGTGCCCATATACCCACACTTGAACAACATCACCCAGCACAGGTTGGTACCTGAGTGGCTAATGAAAACTGATCCTTAGAAACTATTAGAATAGATCCCCTCTCTGTCATATTGAACCAGCTGCCAGTAAGTGTACTGTTTGATGCCTGGCAATTAGGACATGTAATTATAACATCAGAATGTCACTTTAAGGGATTGGACTGTAACTAAAGCTCATATTACATTTTTACTCTAAATGCCTTGACAAACTGATTACTGGTGTCATGGATTTAATTAAAAAACATGTGAGCTTTTTCAAACATTAAAAATATGCAATAACAAGAAGCTTACTGGATCTTTCAAATGAAAACCCATAGACCGGAGGGTTTTAACATTGAGGGTGATGTCATAAACTTTTGGCAGCGAGAAAAAATTATATGTTTAATATATATGCTAAATATTCATTTCTCTGTCTGAATTTAAGTCATAAAAAGTACCTCATTAAAAAAGGAGTTAAAATAAAAATAACATTGTAAATAAATTAAGTCTGATTATAGGGCCTTTTACATTACCCCTAATATATGATCAATTACCATTTTATTACATATACATTTATATATTAATTTTCTCTATGCATACTATCTCAAATGTATTTAAATTAATAATACAGATTGCTTATGTACACATATCTGTACCAGTGGCGTATTTAGGCTTTGTGCTGCCCTAGCCTACCTACTGTCAGGCTCAGCCCGCCCATACCTGAGTTAAGTGAAAGTCCTCCTCCACATGAGTCTCCGTCTCCGGTTGTCTCTGTCACCACTGACTGGACTCCTTCTTGTTCTCCTAACCTCTGTTGCTGCCAAGCAATGTGCGTGTGTACGCCAGTGTTAAAAAAAACAAACAAATAAATGCAATTGGCTGAGATGAACCGGCAGTTTTAAGTTTAATTTTTTTTTTTAAATGATCAGCAGCATATTCAGTGCAGCCATGGCAAGTGACGCCCCTCAAAATCTGTTGCACTAGGCACCGGCCTCGTTGGCCTATGCCTTAATACGCCCCTGATCTGTACGCTTTCCCTTTTCTCTATATGTGGATGTTTACATTGCTTAAGAGCATGAATAATACAATTGATGTACATTCAGAGGCATTTATATGAGATATAGCCAAGATTTTAATGTACCTATGATATATGTCAACATTCACTGGTTTAGAACTAGAAATGCCTAATTGATGTACATTTAGAGACATTTGCATAAGACATAGATAGGACACCTATGTATATAGAGATTATACATTGTGTCACTATTGCAGCCTTGTAAAAAAATGAAGTCTGATTATAGGGCCTTTTACATTACCCCAATATATGATTAATTACCATATTATTACATATAAATTTATATATCAATTTTCTCTATGCATACTATCTCAAATTTATTTAAATTAATAATACAGATTGCTCATGTTCATATATTTGTAAGCTTTCCCTTTTCTCTATATGTGAATGTATACATTGCTTAAAGGGCCATAATACCCAAATGTTTAAACACTTGAAAGTGATGCAGCATAGCTGTAAAAAGCCGACTAGAAAATATCTCCTGAACATCTCTATGTAAAAAAGAAAGATATTTTACCTCAAAAGTTCCTCAGTAGCCACCTCCCATTGTAAAGGATTTCTAAGCAGCATTTTAGTGTGTTTGTCCTGGGACATCTGAAGGGACTAGCATCGTGCACTCTCATATTATTTCACCAATCAGGTAAAGGAAGCTTACTATGAAATCTCATGAGAGTTAAGTTAAATCTCATAAGATCACAGTAAGAGTTCATGACCTCAGCACTGCTGATGCTGATTGGCTGCTGTTCATTTTTTTAAATTTTTTTACCTGCAGCTGGGAGCAGGTGAGTATAACTTTTTACACAGAACTTACTCTGCTGAGCTGAGGAGATTGTGAGGTAAAATCTCTTCCTTTTTTACATAGAGATGCTCAGGTGATATTTTCCTGTCAGCTTTTTACAGTTATACTGCATCAGTTTCAAGTGATTTAGCATATGAGTATTATGTCCCTTTAAGAGCATGAATAATACAATACTATTTAAGCCCGGAGCTCAGGTGCATTATTGTGTCTATGAGTAATGCTATAGCATAGCTGAAACGCATAAGACAGTACAGCGCCAACTGTTCTTATGGATTATATCTTGTTTTAAGCGTTTTCTATATATTTTTCTTTATGTTTCCAAATAAAGCTTGCTTTTTATCATATGGTGCCTAGAGACTCACCTGTTTTTTTGTATATATCTATCGGAGAAGTTTACCAGGTTGGAGTCTCGGCATGCAGGCAGTCACTTCAATGCATGGGGCTACGGAATAGAAGGAGGTGATCTCATTGGCTAACAGGACCGATTCCGTCACAGACCGGAAGCAAACAGGAAGGAGACCAGCGAAGCAGCTGTGTTGGAGCGGTTCATCTCTCAGCTGGCGCCAAAGTGACGAGTGATCATCGCAGCACAAGAGAAGAGTGAAGCCGGGTGAGAGGCAGAGGTAAGCGAGCTTCCGGTGGAAGGTATAAGGTACATCTTGGTAAGTTGTGCTCCGTACCAGTTATAGCTGTTACCTCACACATTTTTCACTGACAAGTGCCTGTTGATGCTGACATTTACTAACGAAACGGATTATGTGCGTTAGCAAAAGTAACCTGTAATATTGGGTTCCCCTCCCCATGCACATTGAGCCTTCACTTGGGAGATTTCTGTACTTTGTTAATTCTGTTGAAGTTTCATAGAAGTTTATTTTTAAAAACATTTTTATGTATATTATATTCTTCCCTCTCTAGCAGTCAAGAGGTTAATCCTTGAGTAAAGGAATGTGAGATTTCATTTAAGCAAACATAGATGCAAGTGCAGCCAATAAGCAACATATTTGTGCAGAAAATAAACACACTGCTTTGCTGCTTCCCTTGTGTCCGTGCAGCTCGGGAGCCTAAGCATTGCAAGTGAGCAGAGTGCCTTGTATGATTTATCACATAGCACATTCCTTATCCCCAGCAGCAGATCCGACCTGATTTTCTCTCCCATGAACACGGAAGTGGAACCAGTATGTGCTCTAAACCCCTTCCTTCTGCTTGCTCTTAAGGTGGATCACCGCACATATAAAACTTCTGCTGCATATCAAATGCAGGCAACGCAGCAGCCCATTTTGACTCCCCACCAATTCCTAAAACTGCTGCTACTAACCTACTTGAGCTCTCTGCAGGCTGGCTCCCTCCTGACTATGGTGCGCTCCCTCACAACAAGTTTGTCACAACTTTGCTGCTGCCTACTCTCCACACACACTTCTGCAGCTGCCCCAGTCCAGCCTCTGCCGGCCCATCAGATTTTTCCCGGTATCCCGGCGGCCCAATCTGGCCCTGCTTCTGGGATTTGTTGTTTCTCTTGTTCAGAGAAGAATTGCCTGGTATTTTGGCGCTCTACTGTCATTGGGCAGGATCAGACTGAAATGCTACAGGATATGTTTTCTCTGTGAAAGGCATAGTGTGCTAAAAGAGACTGCACCCTGAGTGGCACTGGCCTTGTGGACAAGCACAGAAGTTTTTCTAGCTTTTGTTCTGTCTCAGTTGAGTGCATCTCTCTATTTTCTTGTTTGTAATCAGTCTATTTAGTATTGTACTCCATTTTTATTCCAAGGAACTCATCACCTTATACCCACTGTCCAATAAACACTAAAAGCAAGGAGAGATAGTATGAGAACATTTCTTATACAAATTAATATCAGGCTCCATTTTTACCAAATAACAGCTCCATTCATACAATTTAACAAGTTTAAAACAATAGCTTTTTACTTGTAGATATGCAGAAAATTTATTGCTACATCCAAATTCCTGCTTAATGTCCTAAAAATATTCAATATATTTCCCATCTGTATGTATTAATTGAGTTGCAATAGATTTAAAGATTTGTAATTGAATCCTTCCGAGAAGTCTGGGTTTCCCATAATTGGCATCCAAGCAGATACTGTATCATCTATCTGCAGAATTTTACAGATTTTTTGTCAAGACTTGTTAGGATCATACAGAATTTATTGTCTTTCGCTGTAGTAAAGTAATTTAGCATAAGGAATATGTATACAGGCCAAAGGAGAATCTGAGACTATGGGACCCATGTGTTAAGCGGCATGCGGACAAACCTCTCTACTTGAGAAGTTATCCACGCAGCTTCACTGCATACGGCAGCAGATCTGTTCACCCGCTGGCCTATAGGCATCCTTACACATTACAATGAGTGTGTAATGCCCGCCCCTTCTCTTGCGTGACCAATCACATGAGAGAAGAGTCTGTCAATCACCAAGAGCGAGCTAGTTTAGAGTGATTTCTCTTCAGCACCTCAGAGGCAGTGAGAGTGTAGGAAGCAGTAGTAGAATGACCGCTGCTTGTTACATAGCAGGAAACAGGCTCACACGTGCAAACCTCTCCCGCAAGGCTCCGGAGCCGCTTACACTGCTTCCTACATGGTGCCCTTTAAAGGACCAGTCAACACATTAGATTTGCATAATCAACACATGCAAGATAACAAGACAATGCAATAGCACTTAGTCTGAACTTCAAATGAGTAGTAGATTTTTTTATAACAAATTTCAAAGTTATGTATATTTCCACTCCCCTTGTACCATGTGATAGCAATCAGCCAATCACAAATGCATATACGTATAGTTTGTGAATTCTTGCACATGCTCAGTAGGATCTGGTGACTCACAAATTGTAAATATAAAAGACTGTGCACATTTTTTTTAATGGAAGTAAATTGGAAAGTTGTTTAAAATTACATGCTGTATCTGAATCATGAACATTTAATTTAACCTGAGTGTCCCTTTAAGTGATTCATCTGAATGTAAGTTAGTACAATGTACAGTTGTTGTTGTACAATCTATAACTAATTTAGCCAAGTATAACAAGTTATAGTTTTCATAGTTTTGTAACGCAAGAGCCCCCTCATATTTATTTAGATTTAGTTTATTTGTCAAAACTCTTCATTTAGAAGTTCCCCATAAGAAGTTCTTTATGGTTTTATTTAGTAATATTATATATTTATTTCTTGACCATTAATGGGATATTCTGCATTAGCTACATAATCAGTGGGACAATAACTATTTTGATTAAGATAATCTTTTTAGAAAAAAATTATCAGAAACGAAGTCCATCTTTGTAACCTGGTTTGTATTTTCTTAGATATCTCTCGGAAATTAAAGGGACAGTCTAGCCAAAAATAAACTTTCATTATTCATATAGGGCATGCAATTTTAAACAACTTTCCAATTTACTTTTATCATCAAATTTGCTTTGTTCTCTTGGTATACTTTGTTGAAAGCTAAACCTAGGTAGGCTTTTTTTTTTAATCTCTTGAAAACCGCCTCTTAACTTAGTGCATGTTGATAGTTTTTAAAAGCTAGACAGTGCTAGTTCATGTGGGCCATAGAAATAACATTACACTCACTCCCATGGAGTTATTTATGAGTCAACTAATTGGCTACAATGCAAGTCTGTCAAAAGCACTGAGATAAGGGGAACGTCTGCAGAGGCTTAAATTCAAGATAATCACAGAGGTAATAAGTGTATTAATATCACATTGTTGGTTATGCAAAACTGGGGACTGGGTAATAAAGGGATTATCTGTCTTTTTTAACATTACAAATTCAGGAGCAGACTGTCCCTTTAACTGAAACCAGAGATTAGGATTATTTGAAATTCTAATTCCTAAATACTTAATCACTTTGGAATCTAATTTTAAAAAGTTTTTTTTACAGAGTTATGAGTCAGAGTATTTCTCGTTTAGATTTGTTTAATTTATATCCAGAAAATGAACTACATTTTTCAATACATTCAATCAATTTAGGTAGATTTCAAAATGTATTTTAATTTGCTGACCCCCTAAATCCTGTGACAGCCATCAGCCATGTGACAGACTCGTACACCAATCATGTGACTGACCCATATACACTGTGAACTCTTGCACATGCTCAGTAGTAGTTGGTACCTCATAAAGTGTCTATATATTATTATCGGTTATTTGTAGAGCGCCAACAGATTCCGCAGCGCTATAGACAAAGTCAAAGTACAACAAAACAATTATAGGGATTGAATGGGTAGAGGGCCCTGCTAAGAGTTACAACTGTTGTAGTCAGCTCTTAAGAAGGTTATCTACAAACAGCTGGACTCTTAGGCTTACATGCTAAGGGGGATCATGGGATAGCAGTGGAGGAGAAGAACTGGTATAAAGAAAGGTTAGCGTAGGTTGAATGCATCCCTGAACAGTAGAGTCTTTAGGGAGCGCTTGAAGCTTTCAAAACTAGAAGAGAGTCTTGTGGAGCGAGGCAGAGAGTTCCACAAGATGGGAGCTAGTCTGGAGAAGTCCTGTAAATGGGAGTGTGATGAGGTGACAAGAGAGGAGGAGAGTAGGAGGTCATTTATCTAGGCATCATAGATCCATGACTTATATTTTATTGTGACCATTGTTTTTATTGTGCAACATTTGTTTAGAATATCATTTTAATACACCGCCAATATTGTTTTTATTGTATTCGCAGATTTTATTACATTTATTATTCACATGCCATTGATTGAATAAACATCCTCTAATTTCAAGTCACTACATTAATACCCCTGTATTCATCCTTACCTGCCGCTGAGCTCCTAATTCATTCTTAACCTTGACCTTTAGGCGCTTTGCACACTCCATTTTATTTCAATATATACGATTATCACAAATAAATGATTGCACTACAGCAGCAGAGAAAACTATCAGCTAAGCCCCTTCAATCCGGGAGCTATTTAATATTATGCTACAAATCTGCACTGCTGAGAGTCAATAATATAATAATTTTGTGTGGATTAAATCATCCGGTTTAGGGCAATTAAAAAGAGGGAGAGACAGAGCTTCTCCTGGTAAACCCTTATGCGTGTTTTACAAGACCGCTTCCTTAGAGGGGTGCACATGTAGACAGAAGACACTGCTGAATCCCCAAAACATCAACAGGATAAAAGGAAGTCCACAGCACTCCAAAATATCTTATGTCAATTTATTAGTGAGAAACATCAGCGAAATTTCAGGGTCACGGCATGAGTAAGGGTCAAACGTACAACTCCTAACACTGGCAAATTAATAAACAACACTGAGGTGCTTTGATGGTGAATGGTTATGTAAACTGGTCAGTATGAGGACAGAGTTGTATATTCCTGTGTGGTGTTTGAATTCTATCTCATTGATATGAGACAAAACTGAGATGCGCATATATATATATATATATATATATATAGGAACAAAGGACAGCAGGAGAGCACTTCCAATCTGGGGCTTTTATAACTGGGATTAGAAAGTATTATTTACAATAACATATTTTGATGCTTCTATTTAGAGAGTTTCTCCTCTTTAGGATAATTGTAAAAAAGGTTTGTACACTGTATATATAAAGTTTATTTGTATGTAAATATTTGGTGTTTTGTGATACCTGATTTCAATAAAAAACCTTTTTTTTCCACTTTCCAAACATGTTAGTTTCTTCCCTTGTGAATCCTTTCATGACTTTTCAGACTACTCTTCCGTGTAAAACATTTTCCACACTCTGTACATGTAAAAGGTTTTTCTCCTGTGTGTATCCTTTCATGAGATTTCAGACTATTCACTTTTCTAAAACTTTTTCCACACTCTGTACATGTGAAAGGTTTTTCTCCTGTGTGTATCCTTTCATGAGATTTCAGACTATTCATTTTTCTAAAACTTTTTCCACACTCTGTACATGTGAAAGGTTTTTCTCCTGTGTGAATCCTTTCATGACTTTTCAGATTATCTATTCGTGTAAAACATCTTCCACACTCTGTACATATGAAAGGATTTTCCCCTGTGTGAATCCTTTCATGACTTTTCAGATCACTCTTGTGTGTAAAACTTTTTCCACACTCTTTACATGTGAACGGCTTTTCTCCTGTGTGAATTCTTTCATGAATTTTCAGATTACTCTTTTGTGGAAAACTTTTTCCACACTCTGTACACATGAACAGCTTTTCTCCTGTGTGACTCCTTTCATGATATTTCAGAGTACTCATTCGTGTAAAACATTTTCCACACTCTGTACATGTTAAAGATTTTTCTCCTGTGTGAATCCATTCATGACTTTTCAGATTACTCTTTTGTTTAAAACTTTTTCCACACTCTGTACATATGAAAGGCTTTTCCCCTGTATGAAACCTTTCATGACTTTTCAGATCACTCTTTTGTGCAAAACATTTTCCACACTCTGTACATGTGAAAGGCTTTTCTCCTGTGTGAATTCTTTCATGCCTTTTCAGATCACTCTTTTGTGTAAAACGTTTTCCACACTTTGTACATGTGAAAGGCTTTTCCCCTGTGTGAATCCTTTCATGCCTTTTCAGATCACTCTTTTGTGTAAAATGTTCTCCACACTCAGTACATGTGAAAGGCTTTTCTTCTGTGTGAATCTTTTTATGAGTTTTAAGATGATCCATTCGTCCAAAACATTTGCCGCAGTCAGTACATGTGAAAGGCTTTTCTCCTGTGTGAATCTTTTTATGAGTTTTCAGATGATCCATTCGTGTATAACTTTTGTCACACTCAGTACATGTGTGTGGTTTCTCACCTGTGCGAATTTTGTGGTGTTCTAGTAGATGAGACTTCCATCTAAAGCTTTTCTCACATTCTGTAGATTTGAAAGGTTTCTCCTTTTTATGAATCATTGGGCTAGACTGTAGACTTGTACCTTCTTTAATATGTTTTGAGTACTCAGTAAATGTGTGTGGTTTATCCTCGGGGATAATCATTTCACTAGATAAGGCATAAATGTTGTCCTCTTGTTTGATGACTAAATTCTCTGTACATAATGATTGCTGCCCAGTTCCTTCCATTTCACCATCTTCTTTAAATATCTGCTGTGATTTCCCCAATGTTTGTGAATAGTCATTGGTGTCTAAGACTATTGGAGTTTGCGGTATCATTCTGATCTTTCCTGTAGTGAAGGATGGATATGAACTATTCACATGTTTGTCTACATAAAAAGAAATGGAATAAAGAAAAATAAGAATGTTAATTCTTTATAATATAATCCATCTCAATTAAAAAAACTTTGTTATACTCAAAAATGTCTTCTGTTTTGTATTTTTAAATTTATTTACCTGTAAATCACAAATTAAAAAAGCATGTCATAGAATGTAAACATTACTTCATCATTGTAACCTAAATTACCGATTACTGATGAAAAAAAGTTATAGGGCCACATTAAACAAAGGTGCATGTGGATAATGTTCTCAGCCAGGGAACAGGTGCATCTGTATTCAGGGCAAGAGAGGTGGCATCCACCATCCTCATTTAACATTGCACAAGCAACTGCAGATACAGCCCTGCACAGCTCATGCTTAACCAGTTGGGTGAGAACATGATGTCTTAATCATAACAGACTAATAATCAGCGTGAGATGTTTTGAGAGGGTAAGAAGCAGTGAACTTATGATAATCTTTAGCTTTCAGCTGTGGTTGTTCTATTTTTATAAACAGCCAAAAACTTTATAAGTTTAATAATACTCACTGTAAAATTAAGCACACAAATCAGTGGTGGTTCTGAGACAGCAGCTTCTTCCTGCCTGCTCTCCTCCTGCTTGTCTCTCCCATGCCACAGCCACTGCCCTGCCCCCCGCCTCCCAGCACAGGTAGCTCCCTTTCTTAACTTTCTTTCTACAGCCACTGCCCTGTCCCCCACCTCTCAGCCCTCCCACAGCACTTATTTAATGGAGGTCGCTGTGCGACCGCGTGCAGCGGGTCTGGCGCTCGCGCCAAAGGCAAGCCCGTCAGTGCCACGAAACCTGTCTCCTACAACCGCCGCTACTATGAAGCCAGCACCCTCCTCCATCTCAACACCGGTAGATTATCCTCCTGCCACTACGCATCCCCGACGAACACCATAGGACCCTTCACCTGCTCCTTCTCCTCCCTCTGAACCACTAACCCGCCAGTAACCTCACGCAAAAACAACCGCAACCACCTCAACTGCATCCTCCTCAACACCCGCTCCGTCCGCAAGCACGCCGTCGAAATCTGGAACCTGCTCAACTCCACCTCCCCAGACGTTGCCTTCCTCACCAAAACCTGGCTGAACCCCACATCAATGCCTGACATCGCCATCCCCGATGGATACAAGATCTCCCACAAGGACCGCAGCAATCCGAACGTGAGGAGGCATCGCCATCGTCCACAAAACTTCCCTCCATGTCACAACCAGCTCCGACTACCACTCACCAGGCTTGGAACACCTACACTTCAAGATCCAGGTGAGTCCCAAAACCACCCTCCACGGCACCCTCATCTACAGAACTCCTGGACCTCGTCCTGCCTTCTGCGACTCCATCACTGACCTCATCGCACCCCACGCCCTCCCCTCAACAGACTACATCCTCCTCGGTGACCTCAACTTCCACCTAGACAAC
>NC_069503.1:30723092-30854397 GCF_027579735.1 Bombina bombina
ATGATGAGCACTTGAAAATTCTCAGTGTAGCCCTACCCCCAGTGTGATATGGAAGTTGATAGCTTTGAAACTTTTATTTGCTTGGGATTTATGTTTTAATGGATTTATAACTATTTTCAGCAAACCTTCTTAACCTTTTATTTGCTTGGGATTTATGTTCATATGGAATTATAACTATTTATGATTCCTGACACCAGCTGTATAGGAACAAACAGAAAGTATTGTGACTGACACGCATCTCTGCTACTCCATTACTTCAACAGGAGCTGATCACAGCAACATATCCTACAGCAGAGGTCACTAGGAACCATAACTGCAGTTGAGGTTCATAACAAAATCAAGGTCAGAATATTACACCAAAGTTTAAAAGCTATCAACTTCCATATCACACTGGGGGTAGGGCTACACTGAGAATTTTCAAGTGCTCATCATGTAAGAAAACAAGTTAGGATACTGCTGGAAAGGTGATCTACCATACTTTAGGAGCGACACTTCTACTGGATCCTCCGTATCCTGTGCCATCCCCTGGGATTTTGCAGGAGAACTAGTGAGCATTGCTCTATCCAGACATAGCGGCTACTTACCTCATATGGATTGAGGTGTTTATTTTAAACTAAGTGTTTTGTTATTGGGGTCTTTTCCCCAGATCGTAGACTACAGACTACTTTCATCTCCGTGAGTCCTATATTTATACTGTGGCACTGATACATCTACTTGCATTTCCTTATGAATATAATAGTTTATATTTGTTTAATGAGTGATCTGTTTTCCCAGTAATTAAAGTCAGCATAATATCTATTTTACTCACCTAACACATATGAGTTCATGCTGATAACAGCCTCCAATGTCTGTGCTCAGGAAGAAGGTTCCCTTATTCACTCCAGTTACATCAATACCTGATATCTCTCAGTGCTCTGGCCGTGTCTGTAAAAAGTTTATTAAATGGTTTAGAGAGATAATAATAAATAATGGTTCTGATTAACTGTACGTATGGTATAATTAAAGGCACACATAACAATTCATGTGATACAGATCAGCTGTTTAGGTTATTACATATGTGCTATTGATTCAGCACAAGCATTTAGTACAGTTAGCTCAGTGGGTGTTATAATTGCCCCTTAAATATGAATCTCCCCAGATCTATACAACATAATGGTAGAAAATCTATTTAAGTGGGGCCATATCACAACTTTACAAATATATTATAATCTTTGTTTTTTATCATTTCTATGAAACAATATTTTCTCCTGAAATAAAATATTAAAAATCAGTTGTTTAAATATAAGTTAAATTGGATACTGCAATATTGGTATTGTACTTCCTACTAGTGATGTTGCAAACTTAAAATTTTCCATTCACGAACGGCGAACGTCCGCAAATGTTCGCGAACGGGCGAACCACCATAGACTTCAATAGGCAGGCGAACTTTAAAACCCACAGGGACTCTTACTGGCCACAATAGTGATGGAAAAGTTGTCTCAAGGGTACTAACACCTGGACTGTGGCATGCCGGAGGGGGATCCATGGCAAAACTCCCACGGAAAATTACATAGTGGATGCAGAGTCTGGTTTTAATCCATAAAGGGCAGAAATCACCTAACATTCCTAAATTGTTTGGAATAACGTGCTTTAAAACATCATGTATGGGACGTGTATATGGCATGGATTTTAGGAACCGGGAGATGCAAAAAGATGCTTGGTCGGTCCGGCCACGAGATAGATAGATTTGATAGATAGATACATAGATTAGATAGATCAATAGATGCAATAGATACAATAGATAGATTTGATAAATAGATAGATAATTTCCCAGACAGAGAATTACAAGACGTGTGATCTGGGACCCATGGTAAGGTTACTTCCTTTTGCATAATCGAGTACAGGTTGGGGATTGCTTTTTGTGCATTGAAATTTCGGCCGGGTACCTTCCACTGCAGTGTTCCCTATCAGGGGACGTGTATATGGCATGGATTTTAGGAACCGGGAGATGGAAAAAGATGCTTGGTCGGTCCTTCTACTTCAAATTTGGGGCACTGCGCGTGCAATCTACTGTGCCACCAAATATGAGTGGTGTGTTAAGTAGTACTATTCTTATCAGTTTAATCCCTGTTACGTCCCCTATCAGGGGACGTGTATATGGCATGGATTTTAGGAACTGGAAGATGGAAAAAGATGCTTGGTCGGTCCGGCCACAAGATAGATCAATAGATGCAATAGATACATTTGATAGATACGATAGATAGATTTGATAGATACGATAGATAGATAGATTTGATAGATAATTTCCCAGACAGAGAATTACAAGACGTGCGGTCTGGGACCCATGGTAAGGTTACTTCCTTTTGCACAATCGAGTACAGGTTGGGGATTGCCTTTTGTGCATTGAAATTTCGGCCGGGTACCTTCCACTGCGGTGTCCCCTATCAGGGGATGTGTATATGGCATGGATTTTAGGAACTGGGAGATGGAAAAAGATGCTTGGTCGGTCCTTCTACTTCAAATTTGGGGCACTGCGCGTGCAATCTACTGTGCCACCAGATATGAGTGGTGTGTTAAGTAGTACTATTCTTATCAGTTTAATCCCTGTTATGTCCCCTATCAGGGGACGTGTATATGGCATGGATTTTAGGAACCGGGAGATGGAAAAAGATGCTTGGTCGGTATGGCCACGAGATAGATACATAGATTAGATAGATCAATAGATGCAATAGTTACATTTGATAGATACGATAGATTTGATAGATAAATAGATAGATTTGATAGATAGATAATTTCCCAGACAGAGAATTACAAGACGTGTGTTATGGGACCCATGGTAAGGTTCCCAGAGGCAGTTGCAGTGCCAGGGGACGTGTATATCGCATGGATTTTAGGAACCGGGAGATGGAAAAAGATGCTTGGTCGGTCCTCCTACTTCAAATTTGGGGCACTGCGCGTGCAATCTAATGTGCCACCAGATAGGAATAGTACTACTTAACACACCACTCCTATCAGTTTAATCCCCGTTACGTGCCTTTTTTTTGGTTTGGTTTTTGAAGCCACAGTGCAGCACCAGAGGCCAGAAAAATTTGGCATGTACACATGCCTGAAAAATTAGGTATTGTTGCAGCCGCTGCTGTAGCAGCGGCCAGAAATATTGATGTTTGTTTCCCAGGCAGAAAGTGCCCTAAAACATTGCGGCTTGAACCCTAGTTGGTGGCGGATAAGTCACGCAAGTCATCCGGCATTCGAAGATAAAATACAGCACCATGTGGACCATTTTTAGCCCAAGGCAGCTCATCTCATCAGGCCTTTTTAACTCGAATGTATCGCCCAATGTCAGTCCCTTCGGGATCCATCCCTCATTCATCTTAATAAAGGTGAGATAATCAAGACTTTTTTGACCTAGGCAACTTCTCTTCTCAGTGACAATACCTCCTGCTGCACTGAAGGTCCTTTCTGACAGGACACTTGAAGTGGGGCAGGCCAGAAGTTCTATCGCAAATTGGGATAGCTCAGGCCACAGATCAAGCCTGCACACCCAGTAGTCAAGGGGTTCATCGCTCCTCAGAGCGTCGAGATCTGCAGTTAAGGCGAGGTAGTCTGCTACCTGTCGGTCGAGTCGTTCTCTGAGGGTGGACCCCGAAGGGCTGTGGCGATGCATAGGAGTTAAAAAGCTCAGCATGTCCTCCATCAACAACACGTCTATAAAAGCGTCCTGTCCGTGCCGGCGTGGTCGTGGGAGTCGGATGGTTACTTTCACCTCTTCCCCTGTTAGATTCCCGTTGTGCTGTGACATCACCCTTATACGCTGTGTAAAGCATACTTTTTAATTTATTTTGGAACTGCTGCATCCTTTCCGACTTGTGGTAATTCGGTAACATTTCAGGCACTTATGCTTATACCGGGGGTCTAGTAGCATGGACACCCAGTACAGGTCGTTCTCCTTCAGCTTTTTTATATGAGGGTAACTCAACAGACACGACAGCATGAAAGACCCCATTTGCACAAGGTTGGATGCCGAGCTACTCGTGTCCCGTTCCTCGTCCTCAGTGATCTCACTGAAGGTATCTTCTTCCCCCAGCCACGTACAACACCACGGGTACCAGATAGGTGACAACGAGCACCCTGGGATGCCTGTTGTGGTTGGTCTTCCTCCTCCTCCTCAAAGCCACATTCCTCCTCTGACTCCTCTTCCTCACAATCCTCTTCCAGCATTGCCGCTGGTCCAGCAAACGATGGTGATAAGGCTGTTTCTGGTGGTGATGGTGACCATAACTCTTCCTCTTCACGCTCATCTACGGCCTGATCCAGCACTCTTCGCAGGGCACGCTCCAGGAAGAAAACAAATGGTATGATGTCGCTGATGGTGCCTTCTTTGCGACTGATTGGGTTTGTCACCTCCTCAAAAGGACGCATGAGCCTACAGGCATTGCGCATGAGCATACAGTAATGTGGCAAAAAAATTCCCAGCTCCGCAGAGGCTGTCCTAGCACCCCGGTCATACAAATACTCGTTAACAGCTTTTTCTTGTTGGAGCAGGCGGTCGAACATTAGGAGTGTTGAATTCCAACATGTCGGGCTTTCGCAAATCAAGCGCCTCACTCGCATGTTGTTTCGCCACTGGATATCGGAAAAGTGCGCCATGGCTGTGTAGGAACGTCTCAAATGGCCACACACCTTCCTGGCCTGCTTCAGGACGTCCTGTAAGCCTGGGTACTTATGCACAAATCGTTGTACAATCAAATTACACACATGTGCCATGCACGGCACATGTGTCAACTTGCCCAATTTCAATGCCGCCACCAAATTACTTCCAATGTCAGAAACCACTTTGCCGATCTCCAGTTGGTGCGGAGTCAGCCACTGATCCACCTGTGCGTTCAGGGCAGACAGGAGTGCTGTTCCGGTGTGACTCTCTGCTTTCAGGCAAGTCAACCTCAAGACGGCGTGACACTGCCGTATCCGGGATGTGGAATAGTACCTGCAGAGCTGGGGGGGTGCCGTTGATGTGGAGCAAGACACAGCAGCAGAAGAGGACTCAGCCGAGGAAGTTATGGAAGAGGATGGAGTAGGAGGAGTAGAGGAGGTGGCAGCAGGCCTGCCTGCAAGTCGTGGCGGTGTCACCAACTCCTCCTCTGCAGAGCCACGCATTCCATGCTTGGCAACCGTCAGCAGGTTTACCCAATGCGCAGTGTAGGTGATATACCTGCCCTGACCATGCTTTGCAGACCAGCTATCAGTGGTCAGATGGACCCTTGCCCCAACACTGTGTGCCAGACATGCCATTACTTCCTTTCGCACAATCGAGTACAGGTTGGGGATTGCCTTTTGTGCAAAGAAATTTCGGCAGGGTACCTTCCACTGCGGTGTCCCAATAGCTACAAATTTTTTGAACGCCTCAGACTCCACCAGCTTGTATGGTAAAAGCTGGCGGGCTAAGAGTTCAGACAAGCCAGCTGACAGACGCCGGGCAAGGGGGTGACTTTGTGACATTGGCTTCTTACGCTCAAACATGTCCTTGACAGACACCTTACTGTAGGCAGATGAGCAGGAATTGCTCCGGAAGAGAGACGGAGTGGCGGATGGTTGAGAGGGGGCAAGGAGGACAGCAGTGGTTGACGTGGCTGAAGATGCTGGACCAGGAGGAGGATGGCGGCTTTGAGTTTGTGTGCTGCTTCTACTCATGTGTTGATCCCATAGGCATTTGTGATGAGCGATCATGTGCCTTCTCAAAGCAATTGTACCTAGGTGGGTGTTGCACTTCCCACAACTCAGTTTCTGTTGGCACAGGTTGCAAATGGCATCGCTGTTGTCAGAGACAGACACACAAAAAAATGCCACACTGCTGAGCTCTGCAATGACGGCATTCTGGTGGTGGCAACAGCATGCGTTGATTGGCGTGCTGTCTGGCTGACCCTGGGTGCCAATGCATGCTGTCTGACTGTGCCACTAGCTCCTTGCGATGACCTCCCCCTGCTTCCAACTCGTCTCTTCCTCCTCCTCTCTGTCTCCCCATCTGAACTTTCCCCCTGTTCTTCTTCTCTTCTAGCGGGCACCCATGTGACATCCACGGACGCATCGTCATCATCAACCGCTTCACTTGTATCTGACAAATCAACAAAGGAAGCAGCAGCGGGTACAACATCATCATCACACCGTACGTCCATGTCTGTAATGCTGCCTGACTGAGACATATCACTGTTATCTACATCCTCTGTCAATGATGGTTGCGCATCACTCATTTCTTCCAACTGATGTGTAAAAAACTCCTCTGACACATCAAGTGAAGCGGCTGTGGTGCTAGTGTTGGTGGTGGCGGCGGCAGGCGGGCGAGTGGTAACTTGAGAGGTGCCCGAAGATAAGCTGGAGGACGATGGTGCGTCAAGGTTCGGAGCGGAAGCTATAGAAGATTGGTTGTCCTGTGTTATAAAGTCAACTATTTCCTCAGAACTTTTTGAGTTCATGGGACGTGGCCTCTGAACACTGGGCATTATTCTAGGGCCAAAGGGAATCACAGCACTACAACCACGACGGCACCTGCGGGGTGGCCTGCCTGTCATTTTTTTTTAAATGTACACTTACACTACTATTAAACAAGATATGAGTGGTGGCACTGGGCAAGTGGGCACATTATACGCTGTGAGTCTGACACAAAAAAGCAGGCTGATGTTTCACAGTCCAAAAAGTTTTTATTTTTTTAAATGTACACTTATACTACTATTAAACAAGATATGAGTGGTGGCACTGGGCAAGTGGGCACAGTATACGCTGTGAGCCTGACACAAAAAAGCAGACTGATGTTTCACAGTCCAAAAAGTTTTTATTTTTTTAAATGTACACATACACTACTATTAAACAAGATATGAGTGGTGGCACTGGGCGAGTGGGCCCAGTATAAGCTGTGAGCCTGAAACAAAAAAGCAGAGTGATGTTTCACAGTCCAAAAAGTTTTTTTGTTTTTAAATGTACACTTACACTACTATTAAACAAGATATGAGTGGTGGCACTGGGCAAGTGGGCCCAGTATAAGCTGTGAGCCTGAAACAAAAAAGCAGTCTGATGTTTCACAGTCCAAAAAGTTTTTTTGTTTTTAAATGTACACTTACACTACTATTAAACAAGATATGAGTGGTGGCACTGGGCAAGTGGGCACAGTATACGCTGTAAGCCTGACACAAAAAAGCAGACTGATGTTTCACAGTCCAAAAAGTTTTTTGTTTTTAAATTTACACTACTGTTACCCCAGATATGAGTGGTGGCACTGGGCAAGTGGGCACAGTATACGCTGTGAGCTTGGCACACACACACGCTGGCAGGCAGGCAACTGCAATTAGATTACACAAGCAGACTGATGTTTCACAGTAAAAAAATGTAGTGTAAATTTACACTACTGTTACACCAGATATGAGTGGGGGCATTGGGCAAGTGGGCCTGGCACACACGCTGGCAGGCAGGCAACTGCAATTAGATTACACTAGCAGACTGATGTTTCACAGTCAAAAAAGTTTTTTTTTTTTTTAAATTTACACTACTGTTACACCAGATATGAGTGGTGGCATTGGGCAAGTGGGCCTGGCACACACGCTGGCAGGCAGGCAACTGCAATTAGATTACACTAGCAGACTGATGTTTCACAGTGCAAAAAGTTTTTTTTTTTTTTAAATTTACACTAATGTTACACCAGATATGAGTGATGGCACTGGGCAAGTGGCTTGGCAGGCAGGAAACTGCAATTAGATTACACAGGGGAAATTTTTTTTTATGTTCTAGCCCTAAAAAGGGCTTTTTGGGGTGCTGTCCTTACAGCAGAGATCAGATGAGTCCTTCAGGACTGTAGTGGACACTGAATACACTAGCCTAGCTATCAATTTCCCTATTAAATCAGCAGCAGCTACACTGTCCCTCCTCTCACTAACAATGCAGCTTCCGAATGAATCTAAAATGGCTGCTGTTCAGGAGCTGGGAGGGTCTGGGAGTGAGGGTCTGCTGCCGATTGGCTGGAATGTGTTTGCAGACTGTGAGATACACGGTCAAAGTTTACTCAATGATGACGAATAGGGGGCAGATCGAACATCGCATATGTTCGCCCGTCGCAGCGAACGCGAACATGCTATGTTCGCCGGGAACTATTCGTGACATCACTACTTCCTACTAATTTTCACTGTCAGACATTTTGTCATGTACTCCACCCCCAGTCCTTTAACTTCTCTTGGGCAATATTCAGTTTACTTAAATCACACTGCAAGGGTGTGTGGGAGAGATTAGGCACTAAAATGTTAATTTCAATTGTTTTCTTGGATAGAGTTAAGAAAATAAAGAATTTGTGTTTACATAGAGAGATAATATAATGAGATGTTCTTTTGGCAAATTCAGTCCATTTAAAAGGACCATAAAATATAGAATTACAAAACCACAGATGCATAATAAAAATACAATGCAATAAAGCTTACTATGAATTACAAAGAGCAGTAGATTGTTTTCTGATAAATGTAGTTCTGCATCTGTACCATGTGACAGCTATCAGCCAATAACAGACTCCTGTACCATGTGACAGCTATCAGCCAATAACAGACTCCTGTACCATGTGACAGCTATCAGCCAATAACAGACTCATATGTTTATATAATGTGATCTCCTGCATATGCTAAGTAGGAGCCGGAGCCTCAGGTCATTTAAAAGGCTGTGTACAATTTAATAATGAAAATAAATTACAAACAGCAAACAGTTATTTTATATAAAAATAAAGCTAAAGGTGAAATTTCCCATACACTTTATACTATTTATACACCGGTAAAACAAGTCATTAGAAACACATTAAAGGGACAGCAAAGTCACAATTAAACTTTATGATTCAAATTTAAACAACTTTCCAATTTCCTTCTATTATCAAATCTGCTTTATTCCCTTGGGAACCTTTGTGACAAAGCAAATAATGCACTATGGTGCGCTAGCTGCTGATTAGTGGCACATACAAGCCTCTTGTCATTGGCTCACCTTATGTGCTCAGCTAACTCCCAGTAGTGCATTGCTGCTGCTTCAATAAAGGATAGCTAGAGAATGAAGAAAATATAATAAAAGAAGTCAGTTGGAAAGTTGTTGAAAATTATATGTTCTATTTAAATAATGAAAAACATTTGGGGTTTCTTGTTATTTTAAGGGGAAAAATTTTTTACAGGACACTGTCCCTTTAAGTCTGTGATCATGTGACATAAACAGCAGCAGCTGAAGGTGCAGAATACACTTACTAAGGTCTTTACTAACAACAAGAATCAGTCACAGATCAGTGGGATAAACGTTCTGATGATAAACAGGTGCAGCTAATAGAAATAAGAAATGTATTATAAAATAACCTCATTAGAAATAAAATAATATGCAGATCACAAGATATTTATCATTAGATCAGTAAATGTGATGAGACTGATACAACAGGGCCATAAGCTGAGTGATATTTATTACTGGAGCAAATAGCAGCTTCACACTAATATTAAATGACAATGGTTTATCTGGGCTCTACAGTTAATTATAAACCTATAGGGAAATACAGGATTCTAATTGGCTGATACTTAATTATAAACCTATAGGGAAATACAGGATTCTAATTGGCTGATACTTATAAATCTATTGCTCATTGGATAACAGGAACAACCCCACAAATATATTATTGGTCAGACCTCCTCAAGCTTGAAAATATGGTTTGGTTCTGCTACCAACAATTATCTTTTTCAGCCCAGAATTCTTCAAATCCAGGATTTCAACAATAATCAAGCCTTGGTATCTTATACTCTGACACAGAATTCTTCTCTCCTGCGGAAAGACTTCGTATCTCTACAAGAAGTTTCTTATCATCTGTGGAATCAGCTACTGTCAATCAAGTTTTCTGTTTTCATCACTGTTCTGTTTTGTATTTTTGCTTGTGTATCAGAATTTTGTTTCTTTTTGTTATTAGCAGCAACGTTCAAAGAGGATTAGATGTTATGACTTTTACCTTTTATACCATTGGATGTTATCTTATTGGCTGTTATCTAATTACATAACATGTTCCTGTGACCTCATTGGTTGAATTTTCTGTATTACTTATTCAAATTTTTTAAGTGCTTTTAAGTGCTGTCTGTTCAGTTAATGAAAAGTATTGCAAAATAGTCGTCTCTGTCTCTTTAATAAAATCTAGATTATACCGTCACAATTATTAGGATAATAGTCATTTATATAACATTTTATCTTATTCCCCTGCCCTGTGTGTAGCTGCTGTAAATGACTAACTCATAAACATAACTTGTGCTACAGTTGTGCTTCTGTGTGTATTAACCCTTCACTGGCACAGAGAGCTGCACAGTGTGTATTAACCCTTCACTGGCACAGAGAGCAGCACAGTGTGTATTAACCCTTCACTGGCACAGAGAAGAGCACAGTGTGTATTAACCCTTCACTGGCACAGAGAGCAGCACAGTGTGTATTAACCCTTCACTGGCACAGAGAGCAGCACAGTGTGTATTAACCCTTCACTGGCACAGAGAGCAGCACAGTGTGTATTAACCCTTCACTGGCACAGAGAGCAGCACAGTGTGTATTAACCCTTCACTGGCACAGAGAGCAGCACAGTGTGTATTAACGCTTCACTGGCACAGAGAGCAGCACAGTGTGTATTAACCCTTCACTGGCACAGAGAGCTGCACAGTGTGTATTAACCCTTCACTAGCACAGAGCAACACAGTGTGTATTAACCCTTCACTAGCACAGAGAGCTGCACAGTGTGTATTAACCCTTCACTGGCACAGAGAGCTGCACAGTGTGTATTAACCCTTCACTGGCACAGAGAGCTGCACAGTGTGTATTAACCCTTCACTGGCACAGAGAGCTGCACAGTGTGTATTAACCCTTCACTAGCACAGAGAGCAGCACAGTGTGTATTAACCCTTCACTAGCACAGAGAGCAGCACAGTGTGTATTAACCCTTCACTAGCACAGAGAGCAGCACAGTGTGTATTAACCCTTCACTAGCACAGAGCAGCACAGTGTGCATTAATCCTTCACTAGCACAGAGAGCAGCACAGTGTGTATTAACCCTTCACTAGCACAGAGAGCAACACAGTGTGTATTAACCCTTCACTAGCACAGAGAGCAGCACAGTGTGTATTAACCCCTTCACTAGCAAAGAGAGCAGCACAGTGTGTATTAACCCTTCAGTAGCACAGAGAGCAGCACAGGTTGTATTAACCCTTCACTAGCACAGAGAGCAGCACAGGTTGTATTAACCCTTCACTAGCACAGAGAGCAGCACAGTGTGTATTAACCCTTCACTAGCACATAGAGCAGCACAGTGTGTATTAACCCTTCACTGGCACAGAGAGCTGCACAGTGTGTATTAACCCTTCACTGGCACAGAGAGCAGCACAGTCTGTATTAACCCTTCACTGGCACAGAGAGCAGCACAGTCTGTATTAACCCTTCACTGGCACAGAGAGCAGCACAGTGTGTATTAACCCTTCACTGGCACAGAGAGCAGCACAGTGTGTATTAACCCTTCACTGGCACAGAGAGCAGCACAGTGTGTAGTAACCCTTCACTAGCACAGAGAGCAGCACATTGTGTATTAACCCTTCACTAGCACAGAGAGCAGCATGGTGTGTATTAATCCTTCACTAGCACAGAGAGCAGCACAGTGTGTATTAACCCCTTCACTTGCACAGAGAGCAGCACAGTGTGTATTAACCCTTCACTAGCACAGAGCAGCACAGTGTGCATTAATCCTTCACTAGCACAGAGAGCAGCACAGTGTGTATTAACCCTTCACTAGCACAGAGCAGCACAGTGTGTATTAACCCTTCACTGGCACAGAGAGCAGCACAGTGTGTATTAACCCTTCACTGGCACAGAGAGCAGCACAGTGTGTATTAACCCTTCACTGGCACAGAGAGCAGCACAGTGTGTATTAACCCTTCACTAGCACAGAGAGCAGCACAGTGTGTATTAACCCTTCACTGGCACAGAGAGCAGCACAGTGTGTATTAACCCTTCACTGGCACAGAGAGCAGCACAGTGTGTATTAACCCTTCACTGGCACAGAGAGCAGCACAGTGTGTATTAACCCTTCACTGGCACAGAGAGCTGCACAGTGTGTATTAACCCTTCACTAGCACAGAGCAACACAGTGTGTATTAACCCTTCACTAGCACAGAGAGCTGCACAGTGTGTATTAACCCTTCACTGGCACAGAGAGCAGCACAGTGTGTATTAACCCTTCACTGGCACAGAGAGCTGCACAGTGTGTATTAACCCTTCACTGGCACAGAGAGCTGCACAGTGTGTATTAACCCTTCACTATCACAGAGAGCAGCACAGTGTGTATTAACCCTTCACTAGCACAGAGAGCAGCACAGTGTGTATTAACCCTTCACTAGCACAGAGAGCAGCACAGTGTGTATTAATCCTTCACTAGCACAGAGAGCAGCACAGTGTGTATTAATCCTTCACTAGCACAGAGCAGCACAGTGTGCATTAACCCTTCACTAGCACAGAGAGCAACACAGTGTGTATTAACCCTTCACTAGCACAGAGAGCAGCACAGTGTGTATTAACCCCTTCACTAGCAAAGAGAGCAGCACAGTGTGTATTAACCCTTCAGTAGCACAGAGAGCAGCACAGGTTGTATTAACCCTTCACTAGCACAGAGAGCAGCACAGGTTGTATTAACCCTTCACTAGCACAGAGAGCAGCACAGTGTGTATTAACCCTTCACTAGCACATAGAGCAGCACAGTGTGTATTAACCCTTCACTGGCACAGAGAGCAGCACAGTGTGTATTAACCCTTCACTGGCACAGAGAGCAGCACAGTGTGTATTAACCCTTCACTGGCACAGAGAGCAGCACAGTCTGTATTAACCCTTCACTGGCACAGAGAGCAGCACAGTCTGTATTAACCCTTCACTGGCACAGAGAGCAGCACAGTGTGTATTAACCCTTCACTGGCACAGAGAGCAGCACAGTGTGTATTAACCCTTCACTGGCACAGAGAGTAGCACAGTGTGTAGTAACCCTTCACTAGCACAGAGAGCAGCACATTGTGTATTAACCCTTCACTAGCACAGAGAGCAGCATGGTGTGTATTAATCCTTCACTAGCACAGAGAGCAGCACAGTGTGTATTAACCCCTTCACTTGCACAGAGAGCAGCACAGTGTGTATTAACCCTTCACTAGCACAGAGAGCAGCACAGTGTGTATTAACCCTTCAATGGCACAGAGAGAGTAGCACAGTGTGTATTAACCCTTCACTGGCACAGAGAGCAGCACAGTGTGTATTAACCCTTCACTGGCACAGAGAGCAGCACAGTGTGTATTAACCCCTTCACTGGCACAGAGAGCAGCACAGTGTGTATTAACCCTTCACTGGCACAGAGAGCAGCACAGTGTGTATTAACCCTTCACTGGCACAGAGAGCTGTACAGAGTGTATTAACCCTTCACTAGCACAGAGAGCAGCACAGTGTGTATTAACCCTTCACTAGCACAGTGTGTATTAACCCTTCACTAGCACAGAGAGCTGCACAGTATGTATTAACCCTTCACTAGCACAGAGAGCAGCACAGTGTGTATTAACCCTTCACTAGCACAGAGAGCAGCACAGTGTGTATTAACCCTTCACTAGCACAGAGAGCAGCACAGTGTGTATTAACCCTTCACTAGCACAGTGTGTATTAACCCTTTACTAGCACAGAGAGCAGCACAGTGTGTATTAACCCTTCACTAGCACAGAGAGCAGCACAGTGTGTATTAACCCTTCACCAGCACAGAGAGCAGCACAGTGTGTATTAACCCTTCACTAGCACAGAGAGCAGCACAGTGTGTATTAACCCTTCAAAAGCACAGAGAGCAGCACAGTGTGTATTAACCCTTCACTAGCACAGAGAGCAGCACAGTGTGTATTAACCCTTCACTAGCACAGAGAGCAGCACAGTGTGTATTAACCCTTCACTAGCACAGAGAGCAGCACAGTGTGTATTAACCCTGCACTAGCACAGAGAGCAGCAGTGTGTATTAACCCTTCACTAGCACAGAGAGCAGCACAGTGTGTATTAACCCTTCACTAGCACAGAGAGCAGCAGTGCGTATTAACCCTTCACTAGCACAGAGAGCAGCACAGTGTGTATTAACCCTTCACTAGCACAGAGAGCAGCAGTGTGTATTAACCCTTCACTAGCACAGAGAGCAGCACAGTGTGTATTAACCCTTCACTAGCACAGATAGCTGCACAATGTGTATTAACCCTTCACTAGCACAGAGAGCAGCACAGTGTGTATTAACCCTTCACTAGCACAGAGAGCAGCACAGTGTGTATTAACCCCTCACTAACACAGAGATCAGCAGTGTGTATTAACCCTTCACTAGCACAGAGAGCAGCACAGTGTGTATTAACCCTTCACTAGCACAGAGAGCAGCACAGTGTGTATTAACCCTTCACTAGCACAGAGAGCAGCACAGTGTGTATTAACCCTTCACTAGCACAGAGAGCAGCACAGTGTGTATTAACCCTTCACTAGCACAGAGAGCAGCACAGTGTGTATTAACCCTTCACTAGCACAGAGAGCAGCACAGTGTGTATTAACCCTTCACTATCACAGAGAGCAGCACAGTGTGTATTAACCCTTCACTAGCACAGAGAGCAGCATAGTGTGTATTAACCCTTCACTAGCACAGAGAGCAGCATAGTGTGTATTAACCCTTCACTAGCACAGAGAGCAGCACAGTATGTATTAACCCTTCACTAACACAGAGAGCAGTACAGTGTGTATTAACCCTTCACTAGCACAGAGAGCAGCAGTGTGTATTAACCCTGCACTAGCACATAGAGCAGCACAGTTTGTATTAACCCTTCACTAGCACAGAGAGCAGTACAGTGTGTATTAACCCTTCACTAGCACAGAGAGCAACACAGTGTGTATTAACCCTTCACTAGCACAGAGAGCAGCACAGTGTGTATTAACCCCTTCACTAGCAAAGAGAGCAGCACAGTGTGTATTAACCCTTCAGTAGCACAGAGAGCAGCACAGGTTGTATTAACCCTTCACTAGCACAGAGAGCAGCACAGTGTGTATTAACCCCTTCACTAGCAAAGAGAGCAGCACAGTGTGTATTAACCCTTCAGTAGCACAGAGAGCAGCACAGGTTGCATTAACCCTTCACTAGCACAGAGAGCAGCACAGGTTGCATTAACCCTTCACTAGCACAGAGAGCAGCACAGTGTGTATTAACCCTTCACTAGCACATAGAGCAGCACAGTGTGTATTAACCCTTCACTGGCACAGAGAGCTGCACAGTGTGTATTAACCCTTCACTGGCACAGAGAGCAGCACAGTGTGTATTAACCCTTCACTGGCACAGAGAGCAGCACAGTGTGTATTAACCCTTCACTGGCACAGAGAGCAGCACAGTCTGTATTAACCCTTCACTGGCACAGAGAGCATCACAGTGTGTATTAACCCTTCACTGGCACAGAGAGCAGCACAGTGTGTATTAACCCTTCACTGGCACAGAGAGTAGCACAGTGTGTAGTAACCCTTCACTAGCACAGAGAGCAGCACATTGTGTATTAACCCTTCACTAGCACAGAGAGCAGCATGGTGTGTATTAACCCTTCACTAGCACAGAGAGCAGCACAGTGTGTATTAACCCCTTCACTTGCACAGAGAGCAGCACAGTGTGTATTAACCCTTCACTAGCACAGAGAGCAGCACAGTGTGTATTAACCCTTCAATGGCACAGAGAGAGTAGCACAGTGTGTATTAACCCTTCACTGGCACAGAGAGCAGCACAGTGTGTATTAACCCTTCACTGGCACAGAGAGCAGCACAGTGTGTATTAACCCCTTCACTGGCACAGAGAGCAGCACAGTGTGTATTAACCCTTCACTAGCACAGTGTGTATTAACCCTTCACTAGCACAGTGTGTATTAACCCTTCACTAGCACAGTGTGTATTAACCCTTCACTAGCACAGAGAGCTGCACAGTATGTATTAACCCTTCACTAGCACAGAGAGCAGCACAGTGTGTATTAACCCTTCACTAGCACAGTGTGTATTAACCCTTTACTAGCACAGAGAGCAGCACAGTGTGTATTAACCCTTCACTAGCACAGAGAGCAGCACAGTGTGTATTAACCCTTCACTAGCACAGAGAGCAGCACAGTGTGTATTAACCCTTTACTAGCACAGAGAGCAGCACAGTGTGTATTAACCCTTCACCAGCACAGAGAGCAGCAGTGTGTATTAACCCTTCACTAGCACAGAGAGCAGCACAGTGTGTATTAACCCTTCACTAGCACAGAGAGCAGCACAGTGTGTATTAACCCTTTACTAGCACAGAGAGCAGCACAGTGTGTATTAACCCTTCACCAGCACAGAGAGCAGCAGTGTGTATTAACCCTTCACTAGCACAGAGAGCAGCACAGTGTGTATTAACCCTTCACTAGCACAGAGAGCAGCACAGTGTGTATTAACCCTTCACTAGCACAGAGAGCAGCACAGTGTGTATTAATCCTTCACTAGCACAGAGAGCAGCACAGTGTGTATTAACCCTTCACTAGCACAGAGAGCAGCACAGTGTGTATTAACCCTGCACTAGCACAGAGAGCAGCAGTGTGTATTAACCCTTCACTAGCACAGAGAGCAGCACAGTGTGTATTAACCCTTCACTAGCACAGAGAGCTGCACAGTGTGTATTAACCCTTCACTAGCACAGAGAGCAGCACAGTGTGTATTAACCCTTCACTAGCACAGAGAGCAGCACAGTGTGTATTAACCCTTCACTAGCACAGAGAGCAGCAGTGTGTATTAACCCTTCACTAGCACAGAGAGCAGCACAGTGTGTATTAACCCTTCACTAGCACAGATAGCTGCACAATGTGTACTAACCCTTCACTAGCACAGAGAGCAGCACAGTGTGTATTAACCCTTCACTAGCACAGAGAGCAGCACAGTGTGTATTAACCCCTCACTAACACAGAGAGCTGCACAGTGTGTATTAACCCTTCACTAGCACAGAGAGCAGCACAGTGTGTATTAACCCTTCACTAGCACAGAGAGCAGCACAGTGTGTATTAACCCTTCACTAGCACAGAGAGCAGCACAGTGTGTATTAACCCTTCACTAGCACAGAGAGCAGCACAGTGTGTATTAACCCTTCACTATCACAGAGAGCAGCACAGTGTGTATTAACCCTTCACTATCACAGAGAGCAGCACAGTGTGTATTAACCCTTCACTAGCACAGAGAGCAGCACAGTGTGTATTAACCCTTCACTAGCACAGAGAGCAGCACAGTATGTATTAACCCTTCACTAACACAGAGAGCAGTACAGTGTGTATTAACCCTTCACTAGCACAGAGAGCAGCAGTGTGTATTAACCCTGCACTAGCACATAGAGCAGCACAGTTTGTATTAACCCTTCACTAGCACAGAGAGCAGTACAGTGTGTATTAACCCTTCACTAGCACAGAGAGCAGTAGTGTGTATTAACCCTTCACTAGCACAGAGAGAAGCACAGTGTGTATTAACCCTTCACTAGCACAGAGAGCAGCACAGTGTGTATTAACCCTTCACTAGCACAGAGAGCAGCACAGTGTGTATTAACCCTTCACTAGCACAGAGAGCAGCACAGTGTGTATTAACCCTTCACTAGCACAGAGAGCAGCACAGTGTGTATTAACCCTTCACTATCACAGAGAGCAGCACAGTGTGTATTAACCCTTCACTAGCACAGAGAGCAGCACAGTGTGTATTAACCCTTCACTAGCACAGAGAGCAGCACAGTATGTATTAACCCTTCACTAACACAGAGAGCAGTACAGTGTGTATTAACCCTTCACTAACACAGAGAGCAGCACAGTGTGTATTAACCCTGCACTAGCACATAGAGCAGCACAGTTTGTATTAACCCTTCACTAGCACAGAGAGCAGTACAGTGTGTATTAACCCTTCACTAGCACAGAGAGCAGTAGTGTGTATTAACCCTTCACTAGCACAGAGAGAAGCACAGTGTGTATTAACCCTTCACTAGCACAGAGAGCAGCACAGTGTGTATTAACCCTTCACTAGCACAGAGAGCAGTACAGTGTGTATTAACCCTTCACTAGCACAGAGAGCTGCACAGTGTGTATTAACCCTTCACTAGCACAGAGAGCTGCACAGTGTGTATTAACCCTTCACTAGCACAGAGAGCAGTACAGTGTGTATTAACTCTTCACTAGCACAAAGAGTAGCACAGTGTGTATTAACCCTTCACTAGCACAGAGAGCTGCACAGTGTGTATTAACCCTTCACTAGCACAGAGAGCAGTACAGTGTGTATTAACTCTTCACTAGCACAAAGAGTAGCACAGTGTGTATTAACCCTTCACTAGCACAGAGAGCAGCACAGTGTGTATTAACCCTTCACTAGCACAGAGAGCTGCACAGTGTGTATTAACCCTTCACTAGCAGAAAGAGCAGCACAGTGTGTATTAACCCTTCACTAACACAGATAGCAGCACAGTGTGTATTAACCCTTCACTACCACAGAGAGCAGCACAGTGTGTATTAACCCTTCACTAACACAAAGAGTTAAACAGCACTTAGTATCCCATTGCCTGTCACAAGCAGCTGAATAACATGCATTAAAAGAACAACATTTATAACAATTATAAAACTATTTAACCTTTTAACGCCGTTATGCCGTTCTATTCCGTCATATTTACACTGGGCTTTAAAGCCGTTATGACGGAATAGAACGTCATAACAAACGGCTGTCCTGAAGCCTTCTGTGCTTCAAGGACTTGATCGCGGTCTGGAGGGCGTTCCTAGGGTTGTAGGGACGCCCCCCAGATGCGATCCAATAATTGAAATCTCGCGATCGTATGCACGATCGCGTAGTTTCAATTTGTCTACATCGGAACAGGTGTTCCGATGTAGACACTTTAACCCTGTCATGAAAGGGTTAAGCAGACTAGAAAGTGACTAACACATTTATCACACAATACTCACAGCCTGACTCACTCACCCAGCAGCAGCTGCACAGGAAGTAAATGGGAGGGGAACAACAGAACACTGGAGCTTCACTCTAGACAGGAGTCATGTGACCTCCACTCAAGGTTTTTTTTATATAAACTTTAATGTAACAAACAACCACTAGACAATAATTCTGAACACTAAACATTTTGCAGCTTTCTTGTTCTTATTGTTCACTCACAGTGGTTTATGCTGATTGTCATTTATATGGTAACCACTGTGACTGTCATTTATAAGGTAACCACTGTGACTGTCATTTATAAGGTAATCACTGTGACTGTCATTTATAAGATAACTACTGTAACTGTCATTTATAAGGTAATCACTGTGACTGTCACTTATAAGGTAACCACTGTGACTGTCATTTATAAGGTAACCACTGTGACTGTCATTTATAAGGTAATCACTGTGACTGTCATTTATAAGGTAACTACTGTGTGACTGTCATTTATAAAGTAACCACTGTGACTGTCATTTATAAGGTAACCACTGTGATTGTCATTTATAAGGTAATCACTGTGACTGTCATTTATAAGGTAATCACTGTGACTGTCACTTATAAGGTAACCACTGTGACTGTCATTTATAAGGTAACCACTGTGAGTGTCATTTATAAGGTAACCACTGTGACTGTCATTTATAAGGTAACCACTGTGACTGTCATTTATAAGGTAATTACTGTGACTGTCATTTATAAGGTAATCACTGTGACTGTCACTTATAAGGTAACCACTGTGACTGTCATTTATAAAGTAACCACTGTGACTGTCATTTATAAGGTAACCACTGTGACTGTCATTTATAAAGTAACCACTGTGACTGTCATTTATAAGGTAACTAACCACTGTGACTGTCATTTATAAGGTAATCACTGTGACTGTCATTTATAAGGTAACCACTGTGACTGTCATTTATAAGGTAACCATAGTTGCCAACATTTGAAAAAAAATTCCAGGGACACTTTGCAGCTATCAATTACCTGCATGAAATGTTTAACCACACCCCCTGCCCTTAAGCCCCACCACTTTGCCAAACCCACATAATTAGCATAATTTAGCTCCACCTATTTTTCTATGGTGCAGAATATATATATATATATATAATTAAAAAATGAAAATAGAAGTAGAATGTACAGAATGGAATTAATTAAATAAATGGCCCATGCATCATATTCTACTGCTATCTCATTGTGTTGAAAACATTCCAATTCTGTGTACACCAGAACTTGTATTGTTTTAAAAGATAGATAATCCCTTTATTACCAATTCCCTAGTTTTGCATAACCAACACAGTTATAAAAATACACGTTTTACTTCTGTAAATACCTGGTATCTAAGCTTCAGCAAACTGCCCCCTTATTTCAGTTCTTTTGACTGACATCAATTTTAGCCAATCAGAGCTGGCTCCCTGGAACTCCACGTGCGTGAGCACAGTGTTATCTATATGACACACATGAACTAACACCCTCTAGTGGTGAAACACTGTCAAAATGCCCTGAGAGAAGAGGTGGTCATAATAAGCAAAGCTATAACATGAATATTTATAGCACGGTGTGTTAAACTTATAAAGAGACAACTGATTATATGTAGCATTTGTTTCTATATACATTCATACTACAGGGAGAAATCTAGATCAGCTAATAAGGAGTTATATCACCAGCAGACTGGTTATATACACCCTGTACAAACAGCTGGCATTCTGGCTATACACATCCCTCTGCTGCAGGAAGTGCCAACATTTTGCAGAGTGTGGGATTTTTAGTTGTGTGATACGAGGCTCAAGTGGGCCATATGTTATGCAGGGGGGCACATAGGGGCCAGACACTGTGGAGGTGGGTATATGGGGACAAGATATAAGATATTATGCAGGGGGAACATTGGGTCCAGACATTGTGCAGGGGACACACATGGGGACCAGATAATATGCAGGGGCCACGTCACATGGGGACCAGATATTAGGAAGGTGGCACATCATGGGGACCAGCAATTATGCAGGGGGGAACATAGGGGACAAACATTTTGCAAGGGGCACATTAGGGACCAGATATTATGCAGGGGGGGGGGGCATATGGGGGCCAGACATTGTGCAGGGGGGCACATGGGGAACAGATAGCATGCAGGGGCCATATGGGGGGCAGATATTATGTAGAGGGGGCACATGGGTGGCAGATATTTATGCAGGGTTAGCACTAAGGGGCAAAATATTATGAAGGGGGGATGGGGCTATATATTATATGCTGGGTGACACATGGGGCTATATATTATGTAGGGGGGGACATGGAATGCCTATCTCAATACTGTTAGCAAATAATCTACCACTCAGCTGTTATTTTATTTGTTATATCTGCTGGTAGAGATATTTTTCAGTAAAGCTTCTTCATTTTTTACTTACCCTGGCTAAATTATTAGCAAATGATCTGCCACTGTTATAATATAGAGAGTTTATTTGTTATCTAATCTGTTGGTTCTGTAAGTACAGATATTTTGTAGTAAAGCTTCAGAAGCTTTACTACATCTGTACTTACAGAACCAACTAGGGTGACCACGTGTCCCGTATTGCCCGGGACAGTCCCGCATTTCAATGGTCTGTCCCTGGTCCCGGGTACCTTCATTCATTGTCCCGGACTGCAGTGAAACTGAGAAACTGACAGCAGTGACTTCACAGCTGCGCAGATTGACTCACTCTCACTAAGTCTCTAGTAGGGCTAGGTGCCGGCTTCCCACAGTGCAGATCATGAGAGTGTTAAGGCCCCTCCTAGATGACATCCCCACTATCCCAGGGGGCCAGACTCCAGATCAGAGGCGCCGCATGCCAGTGACCAGTAAATTGAGGGAGCCGCTTCCGGATTGGAATCCGGATACTAATTTCATTGTGGTTGCCACCACAGCTCTAGTCTAGCTAGCCTTTACTAGCTTCTACTACTGTCTATATAATGCGATGAAACAAGCGTGGACCCGGAGCACTTTTTTTTATTGGGGGCGGGGCCTCGCTGGGGGGGCGTCCCGGGGGGGGCGTCCCTGAATGGCAGTTTGGATATGTGGTCACCCTAGAACCAACAGATAATAACAAATAAACTCTCTCTATTATAACAGTGGCAGATCATTTGCTAATATCAGTCAGGGTAATTCAAAAATTAAGAAGCTTTACTCTTTTTTAATTACCCCTCAGATTTGCGAATTATCTACCTGCTGGTTGTTACAGTTAGTTTATAATTTGTCATTTTATTACCCTTTTTTCCTAGCATAACAGACTAAGTCTGACAAATAAAACTTAAGTCACAAAAAATGTTATTAATATTTTTTTAAATAATTTTGGTGTTACAGTCGGTATTAGCAGCAGCTGAGCTGGCTAAAACTTTTTATTGCAGCCTGAGCTGAGCCGGTTCATTTATGCAGGGCTGAGTCTCACCTCTCTGGTCCAGATCGGCTCAAGTCAGAGGATTAGGCCCCGGGCGTGTGTGCGACAGTAGTTACACTCTCACCTGCTCTGTCAGACAGTACTGTGTCCCTCCTGCCTGCTGCCGCATGTTGAGAACTTACACTGAGTCTAGTGAGCGGCAACGCGGGGTGGTCACATGAGATGCCTGGTGACGTCACCTCTGCTCGTCGCTGCTGCTGACCGCTCGATATTGGAGAATTAAAAATTCAAAGGAGGAGGGCCTCAGAGTGGCACGATTGCGCTAGCTAACTCAAAAAGCGCTGCAGCCTGCTACTCTTGCCGGGACAGTCCGGGACATTTAAATGGCCGTGACACGGTCCCAAATTCCGGGACTGTCCCGGCAAAAACGGGACAGTTGGCAAGTATGAAGGTAACCACTGTGAGTGTCATTTATAAGGTAATCACTGTGAGTGTCATTTATAAGGTAACTACTGTGACTGTCATTTATAAGGTAACCACTGTGACTGTCATTTATAAGGTAACCACTGTGAGTGTCATTTATAAGGTAACTACTGTGAGTGTCATTTATAAGGTAACTACTGTGACTGTCACTTATAAGGTAACCACTGTGACTGTCATTTATAAGGTAACTACTGTGACTGTCATTTATAAGGTAACCACTGTGTGACTGTCATTTATAAAGTAACCACTGTGACTGTCATTTATAAATTAACCACTGTGACTGTCATTTATAAGGTAACCACTGTGACTGTCATTTATAAGGTAACTACTGTGACTGTCACTTATAAGGTAACCACTGTGACTGTCATTTATAAGGTAACTACTGTGACTGTCATTTATAAATTAACCACTGTGACTGTCATTTATAAGGTAATCATTGTGACTGTCATTTATAAAGTAACCACTGTGACTGTCATTTATAAATTAACCACTGTGACTGTCATTTATAAGGTAATCATTGTGACTGTCATTTATAAAGGTGACCACTGTGATTGTATACCATCATTTATGTAGCAAACAATTTAGCTAATGTAATAAAGTTTATCGTGCTCTACTCATTTCCAATGATATTTAAATGTCCTTTTGGGTTCTGGGATGAAAGATAGGTGGTAGTATTCATAGGTCATCTTTTTCGCGTGATGATTTATTTGAGTGTCTTCCTTGGTGTCAGGGAATCTCTCTTAAGGGGTAGAGCAAATATCTAATCTAGCTTCCATATTAACCTGTTGTTGAGTTACGATAGCAGTTTCATGGTATCTGAGGTCACCTGCATTAACTCTACATAAATTAACTTTAAAGAAGTATAGCATCCTGAGGAGGTAAAATTATATAAATCGGGTATGAAAAGGGGAAGGGAGGAAGGGGGGAGGGGAGGAGTGACGACACAACCTAATGTGATTATTGAGGAGTGATTTCGCAGTAGGCAAGATCACTCATTATTTTTGTATTTCAATGTTTTATTTAGCTATCCAGTAATACCATATCGCTAGGACAGTTTCTCTATTGTCTAGGGTGTGAGATGTCAGCTCATACATAATTTATGTATATTGAATTTTATTGTAAATTTCTGTCCAGGTTGGGCTGCCTGTCTTCCAATGTCTGGCTATGCATGTCCTTGTGACTGTACACAATATCCTAATAAATGTGTTGATATGTTTATTAAGTGTACTAATATGTATGTGTAGGAGGGCCTGTTGGATGGTAAGATCTATATTTTCGTTCAGTATGCGACTAAGGAAGGAGGATAGCTGTTTCCATATCCCTGTAATTTCTTTGCAGTCCCACCACATATGTTTGTATGTTCCTACTTCTCCGCATCCTCTGTAACATAAGGGACTTCCCTGTGTGTGCATATGAGCCGTTCTTATGGGTGTTAGATACCATCGGTGTATAGTCTTGATTATATTCTCCTTAAGATCTACACTTATGAGTCCCTTCTCTGCCTTTTGAAATATCATTTCCCACTCTTTAGTTTCCTTAGAAATGTGTAAATCTCTTTCCCAAGCTATCATAGTAGGGGTTTTGATATTATTCTGTGATATTTGAATATTTGTATAGAGGATAGAAATAGTATGTTTATCTCGTTCTTCCGATTTACAAAGATGTTCTAGTGGCGCAGTGTACTTCTCTCTTGGATGTTTCAGATATATCTGGGTGACTGAGTGTATCTGTAGGTATAAATACCATCTCAATTTCAAGGGGGTTAGTTTTTCCTGAAGTTGGTTAAATGTAAGTGTAGTTCCTCCCTCTATAAAGTCTGCTACTCTATAGAGACCCTTATTTTCCCATTTCTGCAGTTGATCCCAGAGTTCTCTGGGCAAAATATATTTTATCGGGATATATAAGGAATATTGTGGAATAAGATTGTATTTGGTTTTTGCTTTCTTCCAGGTAGTTATTGTGGTATTTGTAGTGTAAGGTCTATATGATTCTTGTTTGGATTGTGTTTTCTCAGGATCCCAAATAATGGTATCTATTTCCCCCCAACCACCCAGCGTTGTTTCTAGGGTAGGCCAGATAATTTCTTTATTTCTTTTTAGTAATAGACTATCTTGCGCTAATCTGGCAGCGTGGTAATATTCCATTAAATTGGGGGCCCCAATACCTCCCAAAGTCCTGTGTCTAGTCAGGATTGACTTAGCAATCCTGTTCGTTTTGTCTCCTCTAATATATATTAGTATCTCTTTTTGCAATGAGTCTATATCTGTTTTGACAATTTGGATAGGGAGCGTCCTAAAGAGATATAAGATCCTTGGCAAGATTGTCATCTTAACCGCGGCCACTCTACCTAGCCATGAAAATTTATAGGTTTTCCACTTTGATAAATCTTTTTTAATTTGTTTGAACAATGGGATATAATTTACTTTGTATAGATGTGAAGGGCAGGAAGGAAGATGAACTCCAAGGTACTTTAAGGAATGTTTGATCCACTTAAAGTTAAAATTAGTTTCTAATAATGTCTGAGTCATTTGGGGGAGCGCAATGGGTAGGGCTTCACATTTTTCTGTGTTTATTTTGAATCCCGATATGGCAGAGAATGTTGCTAAAGTTTGGTAAAGGTTGGGTAACGATACTAAGGTGTTAGTCACAGTCAACAAAATATCGTCCGCAAACAAAGCCAACTTATGTTCCACCCTAGCTAACTTAACTCCCGGTGATTGTCATTTATAAGGTAACTACTGTGACTGTCATTTATAAAGTAACCACTGTGACTGTCATTTATAAAGTAGCCACTGTGAGTGTCATTTATAAGGTAACCACTGTGACTGTCATTTATAAAGTAGCCACTGTGAGTGTCATTTATAAGGTAACCACTGTGACTGTCATTTATAAAGTAGCCACTGTGAGTGTCATTTATAAGGTAACCACTGTGACTGTCATTTATAAAGTAGCCACTGTGAGTGTCATTTATAAGGTAATCACTGTGACTGTCATTTATAAAGTAATCACTGTGACTGTCATTTATAAGGTAATCCCTGTGACTGTCACTTATAAGGTAATCACTGTGACTGTTATTTATAAGGTAATCACTGTGACTGTCATTTATAAGGTAATCCCTGTGACTGTCACTTATAAGGTAATTACTGTGACTGGCATTTATGTATAAAGCTGCTGTTTATAAGAGAGGCTCTCAGACTCCTGTATAAAGCTGCTGTTTATAAGGTAATCACTGTGACTGTCACTTATAAGGTAACTACTGTGACTGTCATTTATAAGGTAATCACTGACTGTCATTTATAAGGTGACTACAGTGATTGTCACTTATAAGGTAACCCCTGTGACTGTCATTTATAAAGTAACCACTGTGACTGTTTTTATAAGGTAATCCATACCTTCCAACTGTCCCGATTTTTGCGGGACAGTCCCGACTTTAGGGGTCTGTCCCTCTGTCCCGAGTTGCTAGCCATCTGTCCCGATTTGGCCCAGGCATTTAAAAAAAAAATTTTTTTTTTTTTTTAAATTCTATTGGGCCCATACTCAGAAGCAGCTGGCTTTGCTCTCACAGGGTTAGATGCCTGTTATATTCCCTGTGGAAAAGGAATGGTGTGTGGGTAAAGCAGCAGTAAGAAGGCTGTATACCCTCTGACCTCAGGTAATGGTGACCTCTAACCCCTGGTAGTGATGACGTCTAACCCCTGGTGATAATACTAGCATGCCTTCAGTTTTATACAATGAGCAGTGCTAATACCAGGGTAACTAACAGTGGCAGCCTCAGACTGCCAGCTAATGTGCTTGCCAACCCCAGGACCCCATACAATGAATTACAGATACCCATATATGATGTAGTGTGTGTGTCTATCTGTATCTATAAGGTGTGTGTGTATCTGTATGTATAAGTTTATGCTTTGTAGTGTGTGTGTGTCTGCATGTATAAGTGTATACTATGAAGTGTGTGTATGTGTATCTGCATGTATAAGTGTGTATCTGCATGTATAAGTGTATGCTATGTAGTGTGTGTGTGTCTGCATGTATAAATGTAAGCTGTGTAGTGTGTGAATGTGTATCTGCATGTGTAAGTGTATGCTATGGAGTGTGTGTGTATCTGCATGTATAAGTGTATACTATGTAGTGTCTGTGTATCTGCATGTATAAGTGTATGCTGCATGTATAAGTGTATGCTATGTAGTGTGTGTATCTGCATGTGTAAGTGTATGCTATGTAATGTGTATGTATCTGCATGTATAAGTGTATGCTATGTAGTGTGTGTGTATCTGCATGTATAAGTGTATACTATGTAGTGTCTGTGTATCTGCATGTATAAGTGTATGCTGCATGTATAAGTGTATGCTATGTAGTGTGTGTATCTGCATGTGTAAGTGTATGCTATGTAATGTGTATGTATCTGCATGTATAAGTGTATGCTATGTAGTGTGTGTGTATCTGCATGTATAAGTGTATACTATGTAGTGTCTGTGTATCTGCATCTATAAGTGTATGCTATGTAGTGTGTGTATCTGCATGTGTAAGTGTATGCTATATAGTGTGTGTATCTGCATGTATAAGTGTATGCTATGTAGTGTGTGTGTATCTGCATGTATAAGTGTATGCTATGTAGTGTGTGTGTGTATCTGTATGTATAAGTGTATGCTATGTAGTGTGTGTGTATCTGCATGTATAAGTGTATGCTATGTAGTGTGTGTGTATCTGCATGTATAAGTGTATGCTATGTAGTGTGTGTGTGTGTGTATCTGCATGTATAAGTGTATGCTATGTAGTGTGTGTATCTGCATGTATAAGTGTATGCTATGTAGTGTGTGTGTATCTGCATGTATAAGTGTATGCTGCATGTATAAGTGTATACTATGTAGTGTCTGTGTATCTGCATCTATAAGTGTATGCTATGTAGTGTGTGTATCTGCATGTGTAAGTGTATGCTATGTAGTGTGTGTATCTGCATGTATAAGTGTATGCTATGTAGTGTGTGTGTATCTGCATGTATAAGTGTATGCTATGTAGTGTGTGTATCTGCATGTTTAAGTGTATGCTATGTAGTGTGCTACTGTGCATTTTTGCTGACTTTAAAGGCCAGAATCTAGAATATTAATGGGGAATGCAGAGAGCAGTTTTAAAGAATTTATTAATAAATGTGCAATTAAGATAAAAATATTTAGCAATGTCTTTGCAAAGGCTAATTAAATACAGCGCTCACATAGTGGTTTGAGCTTGTGTTTGATTTGCTGCCTAAGTGTATTAAAATATATGACTTTATTTAGAATTTTATTTTTATTACTTTGGTCTTATGATTTTTTAAGCCCCGCCTACCACATTTCAATTTTTTTCCCGGGGGGGGGGGTGTCCCTCTTTTGAATTTTGAAATGTTGGGAGGTATGGTAATCACTGTGACTGTCATTTATAAAGTAACCACTGTGACTGTCATTTATAAAGTAACCAGTGTGACTGTCACTTATAAGGTAACCACTGTGACTGTCATTTATAAAGTAACCACTGTGATTGTCATTTATAAGGTAACCACTGTGACTGTCACTTATAAGGTAACCACTGTGACTGTCATTTATAAGGTAACCACTGTGACAGTCATTTATAAGGTAACTACTGTGACTGTCATTTATAAGGTAACCACTTTGATTGTCATTTATAAGGTAACCACTGTGACTGTCATTTATAAGGTAACCACTGTGACTGTCATTTATAAGGTAACTACTGTGACTGTCATTTATAAGGTAACCACTGTGACAGTCATTTATAAAGTAACCACTGTGATTGTCATTTATAAGGTAACCACTGTGACTGTCACTTATAAGGTAACCACTGTGACTGTCATTTATAAGGTAACCACTGTGACAGTCATTTATAAGGTAACTACTGTGACTGTCATTTATAAGGTAACCACTGTGACAGTCATTTATAAAGTAACCACTGTGACTGTCATTTATAAAGGTAACCACTGTGACTGCCATTTATAAGATAACTACTGTGACTGTCATTTATAAATTACCCACTGTGACTGTCATTTATAAGGTAATCACTGTGACTGTCATTTATAAAGGTAACCATTGTGACTTTCATTTATAAGGTAACCACTGTGACTGTCATTTATAAGGTAACCACTGTGAGTGTCAATTATAATGAAATCACTGTGATTGTCACTTATAAGGTAACTACTGTGTCATTTATAAGGTAACCGCTGTGACTGTCATTTATAAGGTAATCACTGTGACTGTCATTTATAAGGTAACCACTGTGAGTGTCAATTATAAGGTAACTACTGTGACTGTCACTTATAAGATAATCACTGTGACTGTCATTTATAAGGTAACTACTGTGACTGTCATTTATAAGGTAATCACTGTGAATGTCATTTATAAGGTAACCACTGTGATTGTCATTTATAAAGTAACCACTGTGACTGTCATTTATAAGGTAACTACTGTGACTGTCATTTATAAGGTAATCACTGTGACTGTCATTTATAAGGTAACCACTGTGAGTGTCATTTATAAGGTAATCACTGTGACTGTCATTTATAAGATAATCAATGTGACTGCCACCTATAAGGTAACTATTGTGACTGTCATTTATAAGGTAACCACTGTGACTGTCATTTATAAGGTAATCACTGTGACTGCCACTTATAAGGTAACCACTGTGACTGTCATTTATAAGGTAATCACTGTGACTGTCATTTATAAGGTAACCACTGTGACTGTCATTTATAAAGTAACCACTGTGAGTGTCATTTATAAGGTAATCACTGTGACTGTCATTTATAAAGTAATCACTGTGACTGTCATTTATAAGGTAATCACTGTGACTGTCACTTATAAGGTAATCAGTGTGACTTTTATTTATAAGGTAATCACTGTGGCTGTCATTTATAAAGTAGCCACTGTGACTGTTATTTATACGGTTATCACTGTGACTGTTATTTATAAGGTAACCACTGTGACTGTCATTTATAAGGTAATCACTGTGACTGTCACTAATAAGGTAATCACTGTGACTGTCACTTATAAGGTAACTACTGTGACCGTCATTTATAAGGTAATCACTGTGACTGTCACTAATAAGGTAATCACTGTGACTGTCACTTATAAGGTAACTACTGTGACCGTCATTTATAAGGTAATCACTGTGAATGTCATTTATAAGGTAACCACTGTGACTGTCATTTATAAGGTAATCACTGACTGGCATTTATAAGGTGACTACTGTGATTGTCACTTATAAGGTAATTCCTGTGACTGTTATTTATAAAATAACCACTGTGACTTTTATTTATAAGGTAATCACTGTGACTGTAATTTATAAGGTAACCACTGTGACTGTCATTTATAAGGTAACCACTGTGACTGTCATTTATAAAGTAACCACTGTGATTGTCATTTATAAGGTAACCACTGTGACTGTCATTTATAAAGTAACCAGTGTGACTGTCACTTATAAGGTAACCACTGTGACTGTCATTTATAAAGTAACCACTGTGATTGTCATTTATAAGGTAACCACTGTGACTGTCACTTATAAGGTAACCACTGTGACTGTCATTTATAAGGTAACCACTGTGACAGTCATTTATAAGGTAACTACTGTGACTGTCATTTATAAGGTAACCACTTTGATTGTCATTTATAAGGTAACCACTGTGACTGTCATTTATAAGGTAACTACTGTGACTGTCATTTATAAGGTAACCACTGTGACAGTCATTTATAAAGTAACCACTGTGATTGTCATTTATAAGGTAACCACTGTGACTGTCACTTATAAGGTAACCACTGTGACTGTCATTTATAAGGTAACCACTGTGACAGTCATTTATAAGGTAACTACTGTGACTGTCATTTATAAGGTAACCACTGTGACAGTCATTTATAAAGTAACCACTGTGACTGTCATTTATAAAGGTAACCACTGTGACTGCCATTTATAAGATAACTACTGTGACTGTCATTTATAAATTACCCACTGTGACTGTCATTTATAAGGTAATCACTGTGACTGTCATTTATAAAGGTAACCATTGTGACTTTCATTTATAAGGTAACCACTGTGACTGTCATTTATAAGGTAACCACTGTGAGTGTCAATTATAATGAAATCACTGTGATTGTCACTTATAAGGTAACTACTGTGTCATTTATAAGGTAACCGCTGTGACTGTCATTTATAAGGTAATCACTGTGACTGTCATTTATAAGGTAACCACTGTGAGTGTCAATTATAAGGTAACTACTGTGACTGTCACTTATAAGATAATCACTGTGACTGTCATTTATAAGGTAACTACTGTGACTGTCATTTATAAGGTAATCACTGTGAATGTCATTTATAAGGTAACCACTGTGATTGTCATTTATAAAGTAACCACTGTGACTGTCATTTATAAGGTAACTACTGTGACTGTCATTTATAAGGTAATCACTGTGACTGTCATTTATAAGGTAACCACTGTGAGTGTCATTTATAAGGTAATCACTGTGACTGTCATTTATAAGATAATCAATGTGACTGCCACCTATAAGGTAACTATTGTGACTGTCATTTATAAGGTAACCACTGTGACTGTCATTTATAAGGTAATCACTGTGACTGCCACTTATAAGGTAACCACTGTGACTGTTATTTATAAGGTAATCACTGTGACTGTCATTTATAAGGTAACCACTGTGACTGTCATTTATAAAGTAACCACTGTGAGTGTCATTTATAAGGTAATCACTGTGACTGTCATTTATAAAGTAATCACTGTGACTGTCATTTATAAGGTAATCACTGTGACTGTCACTTATAAGGTAATCAGTGTGACTTTTATTTATAAGGTAATCACTGTGGCTGTCATTTATAAAGTAGCCACTGTGACTGTTATTTATACGGTTATCACTGTGACTGTTATTTATAAGGTAACCACTGTGACTGTCATTTATAAGGTAATCACTGTGACTGTCACTAATAAGGTAATCACTGTGACTGTCACTTATAAGGTAACTACTGTGACCGTCATTTATAAGGTAATCACTGTGACTGTCACTAATAAGGTAATCACTGTGACTGTCACTTATAAGGTAACTACTGTGACCGTCATTTATAAGGTAATCACTGTGAATGTCATTTATAAGGTAACCACTGTGACTGTCATTTATAAGGTAATCACTGACTGGCATTTATAAGGTGACTACTGTGATTGTCACTTATAAGGTAATTCCTGTGACTGTTATTTATAAAATAACCACTGTGACTTTTATTTATAAGGTAATCACTGTGACTGTAATTTATAAGGTAACCACTGTGACTGTCATTTATAAGGTAACCACTGTGACTGTCATTTATAAAGTAACCACTGTGATTGTCATTTATAAGGTAACCACTGTGACTGTCACTTATAAGGTAACCACTGTGACTGTCACTTATAAGGTAACTACTGTGACTGTCATTTATAAGGTAACCACTGTGACTGTCATTTATAAGGTAACCACTGTGACAGTCATTTATAAGGTAACTACTGTGAGTGTCATTTATAAGGTAACCACTGTGAGTGTCATTTATAAAGTAAACACTGTGACAGTCATTTATAAGGTAACTACTGTGAGTGTCATTTATAAGGTAACCACTGTGAGTGTCATTTATAAAGTAACCACTGTGACAGTCATTTATAAGGTAACTACTGTGAGTGTCATTTATAAGGTAACCATTGTGACTTTCATTTATAAGGTAACCACTGTGACTGTCATTTATAAGGTAACCACTGTGAGTGTCAATTATAATGAAATCACTGTGATTGTCACTTATAAGGTAACTACTGTGTCATTTATAAGGTAACCGCTGTGACTGTCATTTATAAGGTAATCACTGTGACTGTCATTTATAAGGTAACCACTGTGAGTGTCAATTATAAGGTAACTACTGTGACTGTCACTTATAAGATAATCACTGTGACTGTCATTTATAAGGTAACTACTGTGACTGTCATTTATAAGGTAATCACTGTGAATGTCATTTATAAGGTAACCACTGTGATTGTCATTTATAAAGTAACCACTGTGACTGTCATTTATAAGGTAACTACTGTGACTGTCATTTATAAGGTAATCACTGTGACTGTCATTTATAAGGTAACCACTGTGAGTGTCATTTATAAGGTAATCACTGTGACTGTCATTTATAAGATAATCAATGTGACTGCCACCTATAAGGTAACTATTGTGACTGTCATTTATAAGGTAACCACTGTGACTGTCATTTATAAGGTAATCACTGTGACTGCCACTTATAAGGTAACCACTGTGACTGTTATTTATAAGGTAATCACTGTGACTGTCATTTATAAGGTAACCACTGTGACTGTCATTTATAAAGTAACCACTGTGAGTGTCATTTATAAGGTAATCACTGTGACTGTCATTTATAAAGTAATCACTGTGACTGTCATTTATAAGGTAATCACTGTGACTGTCACTTATAAGGTAATCAGTGTGACTTTTATTTATAAGGTAATCACTGTGGCTGTCATTTATAAAGTAGCCACTGTGACTGTTATTTATACGGTTATCACTGTGACTGTTATTTATAAGGTAACCACTGTGACTGTCATTTATAAGGTAATCACTGTGACTGTCACTAATAAGGTAATCACTGTGACTGTCACTTATAAGGTAACTACTGTGACCGTCATTTATAAGGTAATCACTGTGACTGTCACTAATAAGGTAATCACTGTGACTGTCACTTATAAGGTAACTACTGTGACCGTCATTTATAAGGTAATCACTGTGAATGTCATTTATAAGGTAACCACTGTGACTGTCATTTATAAGGTAATCACTGACTGGCATTTATAAGGTGACTACTGTGATTGTCACTTATAAGGTAATTCCTGTGACTGTTATTTATAAAATAACCACTGTGACTTTTATTTATAAGGTAATCACTGTGACTGTAATTTATAAGGTAACCACTGTGACTGTCATTTATAAGGTAACCACTGTGACTGTCATTTATAAAGTAACCACTGTGATTGTCATTTATAAGGTAACCACTGTGACTGTCATTTATAAAGTAACCAGTGTGACTGTCACTTATAAGGTAACCACTGTGACTGTCATTTATAAAGTAACCACTGTGATTGTCATTTATAAGGTAACCACTGTGACTGTCACTTATAAGGTAACCACTGTGACTGTCATTTATAAGGTAACCACTGTGACAGTCATTTATAAGGTAACTACTGTGACTGTCATTTATAAGGTAACCACTTTGATTGTCATTTATAAGGTAACCACTGTGACTGTCATTTATAAGGTAACTACTGTGACTGTCATTTATAAGGTAACCACTGTGACAGTCATTTATAAAGTAACCACTGTGATTGTCATTTATAAGGTAACCACTGTGACTGTCACTTATAAGGTAACCACTGTGAGTGTCATTTATAAGGTAACCACTGTGACTGTCATTTATAAGGTAACTACTGTGACTGTCATTTATAAGGTAACCACTGTGACAGTCATTTATAAAGTAACCACTGTGACTGTCATTTATAAAGGTAACCACTGTGACTGCCATTTATAAGATAACTACTGTGACTGTCATTTATAAATTACCCACTGTGACTGTCATTTATAAGGTAATCACTGTGACTGTCATTTATAAAGGTAACCATTGTGACTTTCATTTATAAGGTAACCACTGTGACTGTCATTTATAAGGTAACCACTGTGAGTGTCAATTATAATGAAATCACTGTGATTGTCACTTATAAGGTAACTACTGTGTCATTTATAAGGTAACCGCTGTGACTGTCATTTATAAGGTAATCACTGTGACTGTCATTTATAAGGTAACCACTGTGAGTGTCAATTATAAGGTAACTACTGTGACTGTCATTTATAAGATAATCACTGTGACTGTCATTTATAAGGTAACTACTGTGACTGTCATTTATAAGGTAATCACTGTGAATGTCATTTATAAGGTAACCACTGTGATTGTCATTTATAAAGTAACCACTGTGACTGTCATTTATAAGGTAACTACTGTGACTGTCATTTATAAGGTAATCACTGTGACTGTCATTTATAAGGTAACCACTGTGAGTGTCATTTATAAGGTAATCACTGTGACTGTCATTTATAAGATAATCAATGTGACTGCCACCTATAAGGTAACTATTGTGACTGTCATTTATAAGGTAACCACTGTGACTGTCATTTATAAGGTAATCACTGTGACTGCCACTTATAAGGTAACCACTGTGACTGTTATTTATAAGGTAATCACTGTGACTGTCATTTATAAGGTAACCACTGTGACTGTCATTTATAAAGTAACCACTGTGAGTGTCATTTATAAGGTAATCACTGTGACTGTCATTTATAAAGTAATCACTGTGACTGTCATTTATAAGGTAATCACTGTGACTGTCACTTATAAGGTAATCAGTGTGACTTTTATTTATAAGGTAATCACTGTGGCTGTCATTTATAAAGTAGCCACTGTGACTGTTATTTATACGGTTATCACTGTGACTGTTATTTATAAGGTAACCACTGTGACTGTCATTTATAAGGTAATCACTGTGACTGTCACTAATAAGGTAATCACTGTGACTGTCACTTATAAGGTAACTACTGTGACCGTCATTTATAAGGTAATCACTGTGACTGTCACTAATAAGGTAATCACTGTGACTGTCACTTATAAGGTAACTACTGTGACCGTCATTTATAAGGTAATCACTGTGAATGTCATTTATAAGGTAACCACTGTGACTGTCATTTATAAGGTAATCACTGACTGGCATTTATAAGGTGACTACTGTGATTGTCACTTATAAGGTAATTCCTGTGACTGTTATTTATAAAATAACCACTGTGACTTTTATTTATAAGGTAATCACTGTGACTGTAATTTATAAGGTAACCACTGTGACTGTCATTTATAAGGTAACCACTGTGACTGTCATTTATAAAGTAACCACTGTGATTGTCATTTATAAGGTAACCACTGTGACTGTCACTTATAAGGTAACCACTGTGACTGTCACTTATAAGGTAACTACTGTGACTGTCATTTATAAGGTAACCACTGTGACTGTCATTTATAAGGTAACCACTGTGACAGTCATTTATAAGGTAACTACTGTGAGTGTCATTTATAAGGTAACCACTGTGAGTGTCATTTATAAAGTAAACACTGTGACAGTCATTTATAAGGTAACTACTGTGAGTGTCATTTATAAGGTAACCACTGTGAGTGTCATTTATAAAGTAACCACTGTGACAGTCATTTATAAGGTAACTACTGTGAGTGTCATTTATAAGGTAACCACTGTGAGTGTCATTTATAAGATAACTACTGTGACTGTCATTTATAAGGTAACCATTGTGACTGTCATTTATAAGGTAATCACTGTGACTGTCACTTATAAGGTAATCACTGTGACTGTCATTTATAAGGTAACCACTGTGAGTGTCATTTATAAGGTAACCACTGTGAGTGTCACTTATAAGGTAACCACTGTGACTGTCATTTATAAAGTAATCACTGTGACTTTCATTTATAAGGTAATCACTGACTGTCATTTATAAGGTGACTACTGTGATTGTCACTTATAAGGTAACCCCTGTGACTGTCAATTATAAAGTAACCATTGTGACTGTTATTTATAAGGTAATCACTGTGACTGTCATTTATAAGGTAACTACTGTGATTGTCATTTATAAGGTAACCACTGTGATTGTCATTTATAAGGTAACCACTGTGACTGTCATTTATAAGGTAATCACTGTGATTGTCATTTATAAGGTAACCACTGTGAGTGTCATTTATAAGGTAATCACTGTGGCTGTTATTTATAAGGTAACCACTGTGAGTGTCATTTATAAGGTAATCACTGTGACTGTCACTTATAAGGTAACTACTGTGACTGTCATTTATAAGGTAAATTCTTGTCTAATTCTCAGCGCTGTCACTTAAAGATGGTCACTTAGACAGATGGGAGCTTAGAGAGATGGAAAACTCTGCAAACGCTCAGGCCCCATAATACCGTGGTCAGTGCTGAAATCAGTGATGAAAGGAGTATTTATTAGATCCTGTCCACCCCACTATCTTTCTGTTTATATGTGAGTAGGGATCTCCTCTCGGTCACCCTAGCTATTTCTACTGCCTTGTTAATCCCTACATTTTTCAACAAGGGTCCCAATTTGATTCTCAAAATCTCATAGTCTAGAGCAGTTTTTCTTGATTCTCAGGCTCTGTCTCACCGGGATATTATCCTTCCATTGTTGTAAATGGCAGCTTTCACAGTGTATAAAGCTATTGGAATCTACTTCCTTGAAATGAGTTTTTGTTTCAAAGGAATTGCCAACCACCATAATTTCCAGATCCAAGAACACAATGGTCTCTTTACTATAGTTTAAAGTAAAATTTAGACCTCTATAATTTATATTCATATTAGTAAACATATTATTCAGATTTAATTCAGAACCCCTCCATATAATAAGGATATCATTGATATATCTCCTATAGAGCACAAGGTCTGCACCATAGCCATGTCTACTTAAACAGTACCTGCAATACTAATCAATTTGGATTATCCAATAAGAAACTTGGATCACCCTTTAAAAGAAGCTGGGACTGCAAAAATTTCATCTTGAAAAAGCTCTGCAAAGGAAGAAACGCGTTGATGTTAACTAGTTGCAGCTTTCTTTGATTATTTCCACTTTGGATAAAGATATACTGTTTGCCTATAAAACTTTAGACAGAGTTGATCGTGGTATGCTGAACGGCACCACTGACCGCAAAAATCATTGCCGGATATCGCTGGAAAAATCTATATTGCACCTGGCTAAATAGATCACCCTGCTAAGAAATCTTCTCTACCAGATCACTGGTATTCTGTGTGCAATTTGCACTAAAGAGCGGATACACATTCTCTATTTTGAAATCGGGTGAGAAAATTCCCCCGTCTGAGGGAACGGTCCTGACCAATAGGACTGCAGCGCCAAGACAGCGCCCACATTTGTGACATCAGCAGTTACGTGTGTGCTCCTACAGAGGTGTAAAGACCTGCAAGTTATCGGGACTGGAATAGTGTCCGGATGGTTAAGGTAACAGACACCCGGTCACCTTGAATACCCTGAGCTTTTGTGGCTAATGACTATCACTCGGGGACTGTAACGATTTATACACCATCTGCAGTTATATGGGCATTTTTATATATATTTTCTCTCTGTGGTGGCAACATAGGTTTTTGGTTTTTTATGTATATCGAGACGTCCGATTTTATAGGAATTAGCTTGTTATTAGCACATGGTTGTCAAGTAAACTGACATTTTATTTTGAATAAATCTGGCATAGCCATTTCTTTTATTGACTTTTTTTATGCATGTTTTTTAAATACACCTTTAGCTTATGAGCTCCTCTATCTGTTTTTTGGTTAACAGTGCTATATTCCACTGGGCTTGTGTCACATACACAAATGAGAGAAATCTCCCTCTTTTTTTTAAAAAAAAATCAGTGAATTCAGCCTTTGTGAAGTCTGAACTGCAATTTCTCTCCAAGCTTTATAATCTCTGAATATCAGGGCTAAAAGAGGAAGCAGAGGTCTGCGTATGTTTCAGATGTTATGCCCTCCTACATACACAGTCCTTTATCCCAGTTTATAACTTGTCAAGTATACAAAAAATCACTGGTTTGGAGCATATCTTGGGGGTAAGTGGTGCTCGGATACCTGGCCACAGGAGTGGAGAACAGGAAACCTGACTAAGAATTTGGTGTTCTTAGAATTGTTCCCGTTACTGGTGTCTTTGACTATTTGGCTGGGGCTACTGCGGAACAGAAAAGTCCTGTTTCATTCGGACAACATGGGAGTGGTGGTGGAAGTCAACACCTTGTCGGCATCCTCCCCCCCGGTGGTAGTTCTCCTCCGTTTGTTTGTCCTGGAGTGCATGAGATGTAATGTACTTTTCAAGGTTGTGCATGTGCCCGGGAAATCCAATGGGATAGCTGATTCTCTTTCCCGTTTCCAGTGGGACAGGTTCCGGAAACTGGCTTCGTTGGCAGAGGAGGAAGGGACACAGTGCCTGGGAAACTTGTGGAAGGTGGACTTCTTGGCTTGTTGAGGATGGTATGAGGGGCTTTGGCAGGGTCCACATGGAGAGCCTATTCTGTGGTATGGAGAGAATGGTGTGGGGTGCTAAAAAGGGCTTGGGGCCCCAAAGGCCTGGAGCTGGTTGTCGGTGCTATTGGGGTGGATGGCGGACTGGGGAAGACACGGGGGGCATATCTATCAAGCTCCGGATAGAGCTTGAGGCCCCGTGTTTCTGGTGAGCCTGCAGGCTCACCAGAAACACCAATTATGAAGCAGCGGTCTAAAGACTGCTGCTCCATAACCTGTCCGCCTGCTCTGAGCAGGCAGACAGACATTGCCGCAATTCAACCCGATTGAGTACGATTGGGTTGATTGAAACTTCCATGCTGGCCGCGAGTCAGCAGGGGGCGGCGTTGCACCAGCAGCTCTTATGAGCTGCTGGTGCAATGTTAAATGCGGAGAGCGTATTGCTCTCCGCATTTAGAGAGGTCTTGCGGACCTGATCCGCACTGTCGGATCAGGTCCGCAAGACCTTTGATAAATAGGGGCCTGGATATCAAGGGCCCTGGTGAAGCGGAGGATAGTGGCACTTGCCTTCCTTTGCCAGTTTTTGGGGTGGGAGGATGTTACCAAGTATTTTGTGGTACGAATGGCTGCCAGGGGTTTGTGTAGGGGAGGTAGAGTCCCTGACTCTAGGAGACTGGTCATTTTTACATTACTACAGAGGGTAGTGGGAGCACTGGACACGGTGTGCTCGGATGGATATGAGATGGTACTTTTCCGGGCTGCATATGCACATTTAGGGTGTCAGAAGTGGTGGGTGTGAATAAGAGAGATGGGGGGTATCCAGCATGGTGACATGTGGATTCAGGGTAGGGAACTTTTCATATGGCTGAGGCAGTCGAAGACTGACCAGGGTGGGCAAGGGAGAGCTATTAGCCTCAAAGCGATAGGGGGAGCATGTTGCCCGATTGAGGCGGTGGCCGCGTTTTTGTAGATGCGGCCTCAGTGCGACATGGGGACACGTTATCGTGTTTCCAGTTTATATTGGTTTTTAGGAAGGTGCTAGGGCACTTGGGTCTCCCACAACTTGACTTTGGGTCACACTATTTCAGAATCGGGGCTGCTACAGAGGCGAGAATGTTGGGTATGTCGGATGCAAGGATCAAAAGGATTGGGAGGTGGGCTTCTAGCAGTTTTAAATCCTATGTATGATGGGAACTAGTACTGTAGTGTTATTATTTTATTGTTTGCTGTCTTCTCCTCTGTTCCATTGGTTAGGTATCCAGGAATGCTGGATTATTGGCCATACCTACATTTATTGGGCAAGGCAAGCGGCGATGCCAAAAGAGGACAGGTGTCAGCTGGGTCTTGATGGCAAAGCAGTCCGAATACGCTGGTTAGGGTTTCGGGGGTTAAGGTGGGACCAGGTGATTGTTAAAGTGGTGGAATTTGCTAGATTGTACAGTCCGTCTGGGCTGTTGGTTAAGGTGGGACCAGGTGATTGTTAAAGTGGTGGAATTTGCTAGATTGTACAGTCCGTCTGGGCTGTTGGTGATCCATGCTGGCGGGAACGATTTGGGCTTCATCTCTCAGAAAGATTTGTTGGCAGGTGTGAAGAGGGATTTGCTAAGGTTATGGGACTTGTTCCCAGAGCTTATTGTGGTGTGGTCAGAGATAGAACCTAGGCTGAAGTGGCAGGCAGGAAGCTTCCAGGAGAAAAATCAATAGAATTTTGAGCAAGTTTGTCAATACGACACGTGGTGTTTGAAGGGGAGTTGGAGGAATGTTTCTTTCTGAGAGATGGGGTCCATTTGAACGAGGTTGGACTTCATTTGTTTAATTTCAATTTGAAGGAAGGGGTTGAAAAGGCCTTGGGTGGTGGCGGGGTCTGGCTTTAAGCCATCCTGGTGGTGGGCGGGTCTTGCCTTTGGTGGTCTGTGGAGTCTGATGGGGTACCTCCTGCCATGCAGGAGAGGTCTATTATGGTTCCTGAGGGGACCTTCGGCATTTTATTATGAGGGTTATTTATCTGTGTTGTATATATGTTAAATGATTTTGTTAATAAAACAATCTGCAGCCTTTTTACCCCAACTGTGGTTGTGTGTTTCTTATTTAGAATAATGGGGTCCCTATTATGGGGGTCATCCCAGCCCTGGAGAAATGCCTATTTAGGAAGGGCATTTGACGGGCATTTGACCCCAGAGCAGGGCTAGTGAGTGGGAATAGAGTAGGTTTTGTTAAGGGGGACGGGCACATGAGGAAAGGCATAAAGAGACAGTGAGCAGGCTCATCTTCTATCCAGACCTGACGGTGAGAAGAAGCTCCCTCCCTCCCTAGGTTTACGGCTGAGGAGGTGTTAATTTTGTCGCAGCTTGGTGGGCGGGACTTGCCTTTGGTGGTCTGTGGAATCTGCTGGGGTACCTCCTGCCAGGCAGGAGATGTCTATTATGGTTCCTGAGGGGATCTTTGGCATGGAAGTACAATGGGTCAATTGGCAAGCCCCGGGGGGATTGTTAATGTTAATTTTATTATGGGGGTTATTTATCTGTGTTGTTTATATGTTAAGGGATTTTGTTAATAAAACAACCTGCAACCTTTTTACCCCAACTGTGGTTGTGTGTTTCTTATTTAGAATAACTTGGTCCCTAATATGGAGGTCAAGGCATAATGTGCTAAAAGAGACTGCACCCTGAGTGGCACTGGCCTTGTTGACAAGCACAGAGGTTTTTCTAGCTTTTGTTCTGTCTCAGTTGTGTCTCTATATTCTCTTGTTTAAATACACTGATTTCTTACAATAACTTAGTACAGTCTAAAATGTTAGAGAAATCTACTGCTTCAGCTGCTTGAGAAGAGAATCTCATTTACACTGATTACTTATGTCTTATATATAACCTGCATGATTAATAAAGTCACTAATAGTAATAAACCTGCACATTGTCTGTAATGTAAATTATATGACGCTCAGTTATAGTCTTATATATCACATGCATGATTAATAAAGTCACTAATAGTAATAAACCTGCACATTGTCTGTAATGTAAATTATATGACGCTCAGTTATAGTCTTATATATCACCTGCATGATTAATAAAGTCACTAATAGTAATAAACCTGCACATTGTCTGTAATGTAAATTATGTGACGCTCAGTTATAGTCTTATATATCACCTGCATGATTAATAAAGTCACTAATAGTAATAAACCTGCACATTGTCTGTAATGTAAATTATGTGACGCTCAGTTATAGTCTTATATATCACCTGCATGATTAATAAAGTCACTAATAGTAATAAACCTGCACATTGTCTGTAATGTAAATTATGTGACACTCAGTTATTGTCTTATATATCACCTGCATGATTAATAAAGTCACTAATAGTAATAAACCTGCACATTGTCTGTAATGTAAATTATGTGACGCTCAGTTATAGTCTTATATATCACCTGCATGATTAATAAAGTCACTAATAGTAATAAACCTGCACATTGTCTGTAATGTAAATTATATGACGCTCAGTTATAGTCTTATATATCACCTGCATGATTAATAAAGTCACTAATAGTAATAAACCTGCACATTGTCTGTAATGTAAATTATATGACGCTCAGTTATAGTCTTATATATCACCTGCATGATTAATAAAGTCACTAATAGTAATAAACCTGCACGTTGTCTGTAATGTAAATTATGTGACGCTCAGTTATAGTCTTATATATCACCTGCATGATTAATAAAGTCACTAATAGTAATAAACCTGCACATTGTCTGTAATGTAAATTATGTGACGCTCAGTTATTGTCCACCAGATAAAACAAATTGGTTTAAGACTTGTTTTTGGCTTAATAGAAATCACTAAGGAGGAATATTGTTTTAGTCTTAAGGAAATCATATGTCTAAATCAAATGTTGTCAGTATTTTTCATTTTCTTTCATTTCCGTTTGTGCTTTCATTCAGATTTTTATTTCCATTTAAGAAAACAAAAATCCCATTTTTGTGATGAATTTGCATTTGTCTGAAAACAAAGGTGCATCTCTATAGTGTGATATATTCTTTTTTCTGTGTGAATATTTTAAGTTATGATTACAATGTTAATGTTATTATTTGGTTTGCATGTACTAAGTTGTTTGCTCTGCACTTTACATCACCTAATGAAATAAAAAAGGAATAAAAAAGGGCATTTGTTAGAAAAAAATCTACTGTTGATTTAAATTATGTTATTAAAGTAAGTGCTATTGCATTGTCTTTCTATTATGCACTTATTGATTATGCAATTCTACTTTATTTAATGATCATTTTAAGTAGATTTGCTGGATAGAAGCAAATTTGTCTCTGCAGATGTTAACAAGGGGCTGACTGTCGCCGTTTTTGTGATGCTGAAATTCTTCACAGTAAAACTGGCTCTATACAGCGAGGAGCAAAAGGCTGTGAGATACAAACAGCTTTATTAATGATAACAAAGCTGAACTCGCTACTCACTCCTCAAACATGAGGAAGCTGCCATACCGCCCCCTGCAGATTTGCACTAGCAGAGGGTGTCAATCAACCTGATCATATTCGATTGGGTTGATTTCAGGCGATGTCTGTCCGCCGCCTCAGAGCACGTGGACAGGTTATTGAGCAGTGGTCTTTAGACCGCTGCTTCATAACTTGTGTTTCTGGCGAGCCTAAACTTCTCACACATGAGGCAGCTGCCATACCGCCCCCTGCAGATTTGCGGCCAATCAGCCGCTAGCAGGGAGTGTCAATCAATCGATCGGGTAGCATCCTGCCGTGTTCCCAAAGGAAAAAAACAACAGCAGTTGGTTTTCTCCATTGGGAACACGGCAGGATGCCGTAGTAAGATATAAGATTGTCTTGAAGAAGGCTCAAGGATGGAGCCGAAACATTGACAACAATTATCTATGTACTTTTGATGTATTAAACATTTCAAGAATTTAAATTCTGTGAGTGCCCTCCTTCTCCACGCACTTATATTATAATACATTTAGGACTGCACCCAGGTCATTGTATGTGGACAAAGTTCTGAGTGCTGGGCAACCGGTTATTTGACATTATATATATATATATATATATATATATATATATATATATATATATATATATATATATATATATATATATATATATATATATATATATAAATAAATTTACTTCAAATATCTAGGGAGAAATACTGAAGAGGACACAGTAGTGTTCTCTTCAAAAAAGTCAGGGATTTCAGCACTCCATAAAGTTATAAAATGATTATAATTAAGTCATTAGACACATTCAAAAGAATTTATTACATTTATTAAGAGCAGGTGTTCAAAGGGCTTTCGCGCAACCAAAACAACTTCTGGGTCCCCTAAACCAAAACCACACAAGATTAGATATAAATAAAATGTATTATATGTGCAAACAAAAAGCAAAAAAAACCAAAAACACATACATTTAAAAATACAATGTGTACATTAAATGCATAGATAAAGCTGGCCAGCTCACTCTGAGTAAACACGATGCAGATAGAAACCTAAAAGAAAGAAAGAAACCAGCGGGTAGCCCTGTATACCTACAGGAATCTGCTACCATGGATAATATTTGGGGATCCATGCAAAATAACTCTAAGGCCTAGATTTGGAGTTTGGCGGTAGATGGGCTGTTAACGCTCCGCGGGCTTTTTTCTGGCCGCACCATAAAATTAACTCTGGTATCGAGAGTTCAATAAAATGCTGCGTTAGGCTCCAAAAAAGGAGCGTAGAGCATTTTTACCGCAAATGCAACTCTCGATACCAGAGTTGCTTACGGACGTGGCCAGCCTCAAAAACGTGCTCGTGCACGATTCTCCCATAGGAAACAATGGGGCTGTTTGAGCTGAAAAAAAACCTAACACCTGCAAAAAAGCAGCGTTTAGCTCCTAACGCAGCCCCATTGTTTCCTATGGGGAAACACTTCCTACGTCTGCACCTAACACCCTAACATGTACCCCGAGTCTAAACACCCCTAACCTTACACTTATTAACCCCTAATCTGCCACCCCCGCTATCGCTGACACCTGCATATTATTATTAACCCCTAATCTGCCGCTCCATACACCGCCGCAACCTACGTTATCCCTATGTACCCCTAATCTGCTGCCCCTAACACCGCCGACCCCTATATTATATTTATTAACCCCTAACCTGCCCCCCACAACGTCGCCGACACCTACCTACACTTATTAACCCCTAATCTGCCGAGCGGACCTGAGCGCTACTATAATAAAGTTATTAACCCCTAACCCGCCTCACTAACCCTATCATAAATAGTATTAACCCCTAATCTGCCCTCCCTAAGATCGCCGACACCTAACTTCAATTATTAACCCCTAATCTGACGACCGGAGCTCATCGCTACTATAATAAATGGATTAACCCCTAAAGCTAAGTCTAACCCTAACACTAACACCCCCCTAAGTTAAATATAATTTAAATCTAATGAAATTAATTAACTCTTATTAAATAAATTATTCCTATTTAAAGCTAAATACTTACCTGTAAAATAAATCCTAATATAGCTACAATATAAATTATAATTATATTATAGCTATTTTAGGATTAATATTTATTTTACAGGCAACTTTGTAATTATTTTAACCAGGTACAATAGCTATTAAATAGTTAAGAACTATTTAATAGTTACCTAGTTAAAATAATAACAAAATTACCTGTAAAATAAATCCTAACCTAAGTTATAATTAAACCTAACTCTACCCTATCAATAAATTAATTAAATAAACTACCTACAATTACCTACAATTAACCTAACACTACACTATCAATAAATAAATTAAATACAATTGCTACAAATAACTACAATTACATAAACTAACTAAAGTACAAAAAATAAAAAAGAACTAAGTTACAAAAAATAAAAAAATATTTACAAACATAAGAAAAATATTACAACAATTTTAAACTAATTACACCTACTCTAATCCCCCTAATAAAATAACAAAGACCCCCAAAATAAAAAAATGCTCTACCCTATTCTAAATTAATAGAGTTAAAAGCTCTTTTACCTTACCAGCCCTGAACAGGGCCCTTTGCGGGGCATGCCCCAAGAAAATCAGCTCTTTTGCCTGTAAAAAAAATAATACAATACCCCCCCCCCAACATTACAACCCACCACCCACATACCCCTAATCTAACCCAAACCCCCCTTAAATAAACCTAACACTAAGCCCCTGAAGATCTTCCTACCTTGTCTTCACCATCCAGGTATCACCGATCCGTCCTGGCATCCGGTGCTGAAGAGGTCCAGAAGAGGCTCCAAAGTCTTCCTCCTATCCGGCAAGAAGAGGACATCCGGACCGGCAAACATCTTCTCCAAGCGGCATCTTCGATCTTCTTCCATCCGGTGCGGAGCGGGTCCATCTTGAAGCAGCCGACGCGGATCCATCCTCTTCTTCCGTTGTCTCCCGACGAATGACGGTTCCTTTAAGGGACGTCATCCAAGATGGCGTCCCTCGAATTCCGATTGGCTGATAGGATTCTATCAGCCAATCGGAATTAAGGTAGGAATATTCTGATTGGCTGATGGAATCAGCCAATCAGAATCAAGTTCAATCCTATTGGCTGATCCAATCAGCCAATCAGATTGAGCTCGCATTCTATTGGCTGTTCTGATCAGCCAATAGAATGCGAGCTCAATCTGATTGGCTGATTGGATCAGCCAATAGGATTGAACTTGATTCTGATTGGCTGATTCCATCAGCCAATCAGAATATTCCTACCTTAATTCCGATTGGCTGATAGAATCCTATCAGCCAATCGGAATTCGAGGGACGCCATCTTGGATGACGTCCCTTAAAGGAACCGTCATTCGTCGGGAGACAACGGAAGAAGAGGATGGATCCGCGTCGGCTGCTTCAAGATGGACCCGCTCCGCACCGGATGGAAGAAGATCGAAGATGCCGCTTGGAGAAGATGTTTGCCGGTCCGGATGTCCTCTTCTTGCCGGATAGGAGGAAGACTTTGGAGCCTCTTCTGGACCTCTTCAGCACCGGATGCCAGGACGGATCGGTGATACCTGGATGGTGAAGACAAGGTAGGAAGATCTTCAGGGGCTTAGTGTTAGGTTTATTTAAGGGGGGTTTGGGTTAGATTAGGGGTATGTGGGTGGTGGGTTGTAATGTTGGGGGGGTATTGTATTATTTTTTTTACAGGCAAAAGAGCTGATTTTCTTGGGGCATGCCCCGCAAAGGGCCCTGTTCAGGGCTGGTAAGGTAAAAGAGCTTTTAACTCTATTAATTTAGAATAGGGTAGGGCATTTTTTTATTTTGAGGGTCTTTGTTATTTTATTAGGGGGATTAAAGTAGGTGTAATTAGTTTAAAATTGTTGTAATATTTTTCTTATGTTTGTAAATATTTTTTTATTTTTTGTAACTTAGTTCTTTTTTATTTTTTGTACTTTAGTTAGTTTATGTAATTGTAGTTATTTGTAGCAATTGTATTTAATTTATTTATTGATAGTGTAGTGTTAGGTTAATTGTAGGTAGTTTATTTAATTAATTTATTGATAGGGTAGTGTTAGGTTTAATTATAACTTAGGTTAGGATTTATTTTACAGGTAATTTTGTTATTATTTTAACTAGGTAACTATTAAATAGTTCTTAACTATTTAATAGCTATTGTACCTGGTTAAAATAATTACAAAGTTGCCTGTAAAATAAATATTAATCCTAAAATAGCTATAATATAATTATAATTTATATTGTAGCTATATTAGGATTTATTTTACAGGTAAGTATTTAGCTTTAAATAGGAATAATTTATTTAATAAGAGTTAATTAATTTCGTTAGATTTAAATTATATTTAACTTAGGGGGGTGTTAGTGTTAGGGTTAGACTTAGCTTTAGGGGTTAATACATTTATTATAGTAGCGATGAGCTCCGGTCGTCAGATTAGGGGTTAATAATTGAAGTTAGGTGTCGGCGATGTTAGGGAGGGCAGATTAGGGGTTAATACTATTTATGATAGGGTTAGTGAGGCGGATTAGGGGTTAATAACTTTATTATAGTAGCGGTGCGGTCCGCTCGGCAGATTAGGGGTTAATAAGTGTAGGCAGGTGGAGGCGACGTTGAGGGGGGCAGATTAGGGGTTAATAAATATAATATAGGGGTCGGCGGTGTTAGGGGCAGCAGATTAGGGGTACATAAGGATAACGTAGGTGGCGGCGCTTTGCGGTCGGAAGATTAGGGGTTAATTATTGTAAGTAGCTGGCGGCGACGTTGTGGGGGGCAGGTTAGGGGTTAATAAATATAATACAGGGGTCGGCGGGGTTAGGGGCAGCAGATTAGGGGTACATAAGTATAACGTAGGTGGCGGTTGGCAGATTAGGGGTTAAAAAAATGTAATCGAGTGGCGGCGATGTGGGGGGACCTCGGTTTAGGGGTACATAGGTAGTTTATAGGTGTTAGTGTACTTTAGGGTACAGTAGTTAAGAGCTTTATGAACCGGCGTTAGCTCAGAAAGCTCTTAACTCCTGCTTTTTTCCGGCGGCTGGAGTTTTGTCGTTAGAGCTCTAACGCTCACTTCAGAAACGACTCTAAATACCGGCGTTAGAAAGATCCCATTGAAAAGATAGGATACGCAATTGACGTAAGGGGATCTGCGGTATGGAAAAGTCGCGGCTGAAAAGTGAGCGTTAGACCCTTTAATCACTGACTCCAAATACCGGCGGTAGCCTAAAACCAGCGTTAGGAGCCTCTAACGCTGGTTTTCACGGCTAACGCCAAACTCTAAATCTAGCCGTAAGAATACACAAATGAAAATGGCAACACCTCACTCAGAGGGTAACCCAAACAAACTTGGAAAACTTGTTACCTTGAGTATAATCTGAGGATCTATGCCAGTCACTTGTATACTAAGCAATTCAAGTAAAACAAAGGTTACATAATTAACATTTTACACTCTATGTTCGAGAGACAACACCCTGACCAGAGGGTAGCACCAATATTGCAAAAAGGTTCCAGCTGCCTTGGTACTAATTAGGGATCTATGTTTCTCTAATAGCAGATGTGTAATCACAGCATTTATAGAAACCACAGTTATAGTGCAAGCAATATGGACTGTTAAGGAATTTGTTAATAATGAACTCTTCACATCCGCTGTAGCCTTGTTCAAGCTCTAATATGTACAATTTAGTACATTTTCAAGACAGTACATTCCATTTTAGACTCGTAAGTCCGTGAATACTTTACAGGTCGCCTCTTGTGCTTGAAATCCTCCTCCTTTTTGGGGTGATGAAAATCCGGATGCGGTGCCTGCTTGCTGCTGCGGTTAGAAAGCTGTGTGCTGCATCGAATATCACTCCGGGGCTGGTTCTCAGCTGTACAAAATGACGTCACACGCCAACGGCCGTTTCACCCCCCATGTGACCGAGTGTCATTGGGGCTTCCTCAGGGAATATACTTAGCAACTCCATTTGGGTTCTATTTAAACTCAGCCCGTAATTCGGATTGGTGAAAGTATCTTAGGTGAAATTGAAACAATGTTTGTTATTGCTCAGATGTAACAAATAGAGCCATTAGTTCTCACATTAGCCATAGTAACAGCAACTTTGTGATAACATATTATAACCATTTAGGTAGTTTCAAATACAAAGAATTGTTAACACATATTTAAAGAATATTTACCTCCAGCAAGGCGAATCCAGCGCAAAATAAGCAATGAGAGGCAGAAACCTATTGGTGGTTACTATTAAAGTTAATAGCTCAGGGGGAATGACATCCCAATTTCTACACCATTTCTAGGTTAATACTTTAATGTTATTATACACATTTTATCCTTTATAAGAAGGGGCAAAATCTAGTTTTTCGTTCAAGCCATTAGGTGACAATGTTTTAGTCTAAATATCCATGCTACTTCTTTCCTAAGCAGTAGGGGCTATACAGGGAAAACTAAGAGAATTCTGGAGGACAGAGTGACAGAACATCGCAATGATATTGCTAATGCAAAGGATGGTATTATAAACAGTAATATAGCCCTGCATTTCAAACTTTGCCACAATTGTTCTGCAGATGATCTAAAATGGAATGTACTGTCTTGAAAATGTACTAAATTGTATTCCTTAACAGTCCATATTGCTTGCACTATAACTGTGGTTTCTATAAATGCTGTGATTACACATCTACTATTAGAGAAACATAGATCCCTAATTAGTACCAAGGCAGCTGGAACCTTTTTGCAATATTGGTGCTACCCTCTGGTCAGGGTGTTATTTCTCGAACACAGAGTGTAAAATGTTAATTATGTAACCTTTGTTTTACTTGAATTGCTTAGTATACAAGTGACTGGCATAGATCCTCAGATTATACTCAAGGTAACAAGTTTTCCAAGTTTGTTTGGGTTACCCTCTGAGTGAGGTGTTGCCATTTTCATTTGTGTATTCTTAGAGTTATTTTGCATGGATCCCCAAATCTTATCCATGGTAGCAGATTCCTGTAGGTATACAGGGCTACCCGCTGGTAGGGGTGTTGCTTAATAATTCTGTAACCTATTTTTAGGTTTCTATCTGCATTGTGTTTACTCAGAGTGAGCTGGCCAGCTTTATCTATGCATTTAATGTACACATTGTATTTTTAAATGTATGTGTTTTTGTTTTTTTTTGCTTTTTGTTTGCACAGATAATACATTTTATTTATGTCTAATCTTGTGTGGTTTTGGTTTAGGGGACCCAGAAGTTGTTTTGGTTGCGTGAAAGCCCTTTGAACACCTGCTCTTAATAAATGTAATAAATTCTTTTGAATGTGTCTAATGACTTAATTATAATCATTTTATAACTTTATGGAGTGCTGAAATCCCTGACTTTTTTGAAGAGAACACTACTGTGTCCTCTTCAGTATTTCTCCCTAGATATTTGAAGTAAATTTATGTGTGTTTACAGGGTCTGCACCCAAATAATAATTATTAATAAGTAGATTTTTGATACCTTCTCCCTAATAAACTTAGTGTACTATATATATATATATATATATCTGTATATAAAGTATCTAAATCTGTTTATATTCATATTGAAATGTATAGGTACAGGTATATATTTTATAAAGCTAAATAAAAATACATTAAAAAAAGAATATTTTCTTCTAAGGGAAGAACATAGGTTTTAAAAGTATTCCTAATACACCTTCAGCTTTAGCAGAGTTGGTCTAGCGCAGTTTCGGGTTAGCTGGCAAGTGAAAAATAAAATAGTTTTTTTATCATGTCTAATAGATGGAGTTAGCACAGACGTGATATCTGAAGTCCTGAAGTTAGCGTGTCTGAGTCTTTAAGGCCAATTTTGCTTTACTTCTCCAAGGTGCATTCCCTGCATTTCTATATGTGAAGAAGAGACAAGCCCAGTGCAATATAGCACTGCACGACAGGAGAGTTCTGCTGCATTTACACTTTGTGCTTTCTATTTTATATCACTTTACACTTCATATGAACTTTTATTACATTTAAACTTTGAACTTTCTTTTTGCTGTTCTATTTTGTATACAGTAGTGTATTTAGGATTTTTATTCTGCAAATTCTGATTATGCCTTCACAGTTTTTGTGTACCTTTAACAAATTAGGCTTATACTTTATATATTTATCTGTATATTTTTTAAATTAGATTGAACTTTCCATGTCTTTTATTTATATTAAAACAGAGAAACTGTCAGCTTCAGTTTCCCAGAGACCATCATTACTTTCTTTGGGCCAGATGATCGAAAATTCTTTAGTTTGGAGAGAATTTATAGTGCTGACTTCACAGGCTCAGAAATCACTGAATTTTCAAAGAAAAGGAGAGGAATCTGGAAATCCAGAAGAGATGAGAGATGTCTTCTATAGAGGGTAATCAAGCTCTCTGGGATGCAAAATTTCATATGGGAGAGAGAAGGTAACTGGAAATCACGGGCCCCATCCGAAATGCAGCGTTTCCCGCAAAAGCCGGCGACGCCAGATTTTGCGCGGGTTTGGTATCACATATACGGGGTAGCATAAAGTTACGCCCGTATATTTCACCCGTCGCCCGCAAATTTTACTCCCATAGGCTAACATATAAAACCGTGCAATTTGGTATCCAATATCCAGCACAAGGCCTTACGTGGCAAAAATGGAGAAAACTTACTCCATTTTCACCTTGCCATAAAATGCAGCCGTAGCAGGCCTTGCGCTGAGTATGGGAGCACTGTAACTCCCTAAAATGCCTGAAAAAATAAAACCTAACACCTAACGCATGCGCAATGTCTATGTACCTGTCAACCGCAATCCCCCACCGCAATCCCTAATAACGCGTTTAACCCCTAAACCGCCGCTCCCGGACCCCGCCGCCACCTACATTAAATGTATTAACCCCTAATCTGATCCCCCTACACCGCCGCAACCTACATTAAATATATTACCCCCTAAACCTAAGTCTAACCCTAACACCCCCTAACTTAATTATTATTTAAATAAATATAAATAATATTAATATTATTAACTAAATAATTCCTATTTAAAACTAAATACTTACCTATAAAATAAACCCTAAGATAGCTACAATATAATTAATAATTACATTGTAGCTATTTTAGGATTTATATTTATTTTACAGGTAACTTTGTATTTATTTTAACTAGGTACAAAAGCTATTAAATAGTTAATAACTATTTAACAGCTACCTTGTTAAAATAATTACAAAATTACCTGTAAAATAAATCCTAACCTAAGTTACAAATACATCTAGCACTACACTATCAATAAATTAATTAAATAAATTAACTACAATTATCTAATATAAAATACAATTAAATAAACTAAACTATATTACAAAAAACAAACAAACACTACATTACAAAAAATAAAAAAATATTAAAAGAAGTTTAATCTAATTACACCTAATCTAAGCCCCCTAATGAAATAAAAAAGCCCCCAAAATAATAAAATTTCCCTACCCTAAACTACATTACAAATAGCCCTTAAAAGGGCCTTTTGCGGGGCATTGCCCCAAAGTAACCAGCTCTTTTACCAGCCCTTAAAAGGGCTTTTTGCGGGGCATTGCCCCAATGTAATCAGCTCTTTTACCTGTAAAAAAAAAAATACAATACCCCCCCAACATTACAACCCACCACCCACACACCCCTACTCTAAAACCCACCTGAACCCCCCTTAAATAAACCTAACACTACCCCATTGAAGATCACCCTACCTTGAGCCGTCTTCACCCAGCCGGGCCGAACTCTTCATCCGATGCGGGCACAAGTGGTCCTCCAGCCGGGCAGAAATCTTCATCCGATCGGGGCAGAAGAGGTCCTCCATCCAGCAGAAGTCTTCATCCAAGCGGCATCTTCTATCTTCATCCTTGCGGCGATGAGCGGCTCCATCTTTAAGACCTCCGGCGCGGAATATCCTCCTCGGCTGACGACTCCCCGACGAATGAAGGTTCCTTTAAATGACGTCATCCAAGATGGCGTCCCTCGAATTTCGATTGGCTGATAGGATTCTATCAGCCAATCGGAATTAAGGTAGGAAAAATCCGATTGGTTGATTTAATCAGCCAATCGGATTGAAGTTCAATCTGATTGGCTGATTGGATCAGCCAATAGAATTGACCTCGCATTCTATTGGCTGATCCAATCAGCCAATCGGATTGAACTTTAATCCAATTGGCTGATTAAATCAACCAATCGGATATTTCCTACCTTAATTCCAATTGGCTGATAGAATCCTATCAGCCAATCGGAATTCGAGGGACGCCATCTTGGATGACATCATTTAAAGGAACTGTCATTCATTGGGTAGTCATCGGCCGAGGAGGATGTTCCGCGCCGGAGGTGTTCAAGATGGAGCTGCTCATCACCGCAAGGATGAAGATAGAAGATGCCGCTTGGATGAAGACTACTGCTGGATGGAGGACCACTTGTGCCCGCATCAGATGAAGAGTTCGGCCCGGCTGGGTGAAGACGGCTCAAGGTAGGGTGATCTTCAATTGGGTAGTGTTAGGTTTCTTTAAGGGGGGATCGGGTGGGTTTTAGAGTAAGGGTGTGTGGGTGGTGAGTTGTAATGTTGGGGGGGTATTGTATTGCTTTTTTTTTGCAGGTAAAAGAGCTGATTACTTTGGGGCAATGCCCTGCAAAAAGCCCTTTTAAGGGCTGGCAAAAGAGCTTGTTACTTTGGGGCAATGCCCCGCAAAAGGCCCTTTTAAGGGCTATTTGTAATGTAGTTTAGGGTAGGGAAATTTTATTATTTTGGGGGCTTTTTATTTCATTAGGGGGCTTAGATTAGGTGTAATTAGATTAAACTTATTTTAATATTTTTTTTTTTTTTTTTTTGTAATGTAGTGTTTGTTTGTTTTTTTAATATAGTTTAGTTTATTTAATTGTATTTTATATTAGACATTTTTGGTAATTTATTTAATTAATTTATTGATAGTGTAGTGCTAGGTGTATTTGTAACTTAGGGTAGGTTAGGGAAATTCAAAGGGTTTGTGACATTAAAGCCAAGTGCTGAATTAGGCACTATTAGATTAAATAGAGTAAGTAAAATGTAACACTTTATTAACATATATACAAAGACAGACAATTTACTTAAATTGGACCATAGTAAAGAAACAGGTAATCACCAATTGTTTCTATATTTAGTCAATGTAATAGTCCAACACTAAGATAAAACCAATAGATAAAAATAAGGGCAGTGTGATCAATTGGTGACTAGAGCAGATTAAGTCGAATGATTCTAGATGGGTGGAATAAGGGATATAAAGGTTTGTGAACCAAACACACACACACAGGCTATGCGCTCAAAGGCGTCCTCCTTCCTGCGTACTGCTGGGATTTAACCCAGTCAGCCGATTTCTAACTCAGATCCCTGTGATAAACCACACTAAATTCATTCAATTCAATGTTTGATATTCACACTGTAGGCTCGTGTAGATAGGAAAACTCTATCTAATGTAATAAAAAATAGCGCAAATTATCATACACAATTGTTACAGAGTGTATATACATTTAAAGTAGCTCAATATGCAAAGGGAATATTCAATATAGTTCTATGTGCTTATCGTCACCTAAAGAACTATCCTCTATAGCACTCACTTTATCACACTAATAAATTGTGCACTCTGTGGTTATATGCGCTGTTGCGCTAAATTATAATACGCTCATATTACAAACATTCAACAAGCCTAAATTTCAATAGCTGCTCATTCACCAAAGTTTTAACACACCCACGGATGTGTTTCGTCACTGTGCGTGACTTCGTCAGGGCTTAGGGCCGGCCCAGCCTCCTAGCCCGTCTTTTATGATCAGGGGTTGCCGTGGTAACGGCTTGTGTATAGCGGAAGTGTTCACTGCCATAGCTAAAGCAATCGTATGATACAATCTATTATTCAAATATTAAACGAGTATGTATTTTTCTTCAAAGTGTTTTTGTCCACTATTTGCTTGTTGGGGGTTTTATTATAAAGATCATTATTGCTGTCAGTTCAGACTAAGTTGATGTGGTGTTTGCGTGTGTATGTGTAGACTAAATACATAGTATCACATTTCTTCCTTCATCACATAGTCTTAACTGCTTATGTTTTAATCAGCGCATGTTCACATTAACATCTATATTGTCCAAACTCAGTAATGATCGATATTTATTTCAATATTGTATTATATACTAATGTATAACTAGGCTTACCAGAAGTCCCACTTTTACTGGGATTGTCCCTGTTTGGAGGCGCTGTCCCAGTGTCCCACCCGGTTGTTCATTCCGTCCCAGTAGGGTCGCCACCTCTGGGTTTCAGACACATTATTCAAAATGACTGGACTGTGACTCTCCAGCATAGTTGGATGCTGGTACTTTGTTACATACAGCCCTACTTAGCTTAACGATCATGTCATTAAAAGTTTACATTTAGTAATACAGTGAGCAGCATAGGGTTTTTTAATTTTGTAGTACTACTTGGTTTATTTTTGTAGTAATTTAACAGCCCCCGACCCCTAGTGACATCACCGGTGATAACCCTTTAGGGGAAATATATGGGGATGACCAGGAAGTACAGACAGGCAGGATCTTGCTTTACTTCATGCAGGATAACATTTTGGCTGTAATCTTCCTGCATAATAGTATGGCGTAGTCTCTTAAACAACTTTAGCAGATATGTGTTTCTTTTTTACTTATTTAATTCAATGTTGTATTTATGCATCATCAGTATTTGGCTCTGTTCCTTAATTAGACACATAAAACACATATTACACTGCAGATATTAAATTGTGTGATGTATACGCTTTTCACTATTTTATTAAATTGATAATTATGCTTGATGTTTGGCATTATTTAGAATCTGAGATCTGGATGAATTATTTATTTGCTCATGTTGTGTATGGGTTGTCATGACAACGTAATGGTGCCTTTTTCACTAGGGGGTGGGGTTATTGTTTATTTCAATTGTGTGATTCACTTGTTGTTTGACTGAGGAAGGGTAGAGTATCCACGAAACATTACACACATAAAAGCTACTACTTTAAAAGGACCGGTAGTCGCCATGCCCCCTTGACCACGCCCCTGACCACCCCCCCACTAGCACGACACCAGGTGGTCCCAGTTTCACCTCTAAAAATTATGGTAAGCCTATGTATAACAAACATATTATATTTCCTTTTTGTTCTCATATATATCGATTATTGAAAAGTTAATTCTAAATTTCTATAACAATCCATTTCATGTTTGCATTAGAGTATACAGGGAGTGCAGAATTATTAGGCAAATGAGTATTTTGACCACATCATCCTCTTTATGCATGTTGTCTTACTCCAAGCTGTATAGGCTCGAAAGCCTACTACCAATTAAGCATATTAGGTGATGTGCATCTCTGTAATGAGAAGGGGTGTGGTCTAATGACATCAACACCCTATATCAGGTGTGCATAATTATTAGGCAACTTCCTTTCCTTTGGCAAAATGGGTCAAAAGAAGGACTTGACAGGCTCAGAAAAGTCAAAAATAGTGAGATATCTTGCAGAGGGATGCAGCACTCTTAACATTGCAAAGCTTCTGAAGCGTGATCATCGACAGGGTCGCAAGAAGCGTGTCAACAGGGTCGCAAGAAGCGTGTGGAAAAACCAAGGCGCAAAATAACTGCCCATGAACTGAGAAAAGTCAAGCGTGCAGCTGCCAAGATGCCACTTGCCACCAGTTTGGCCATATTTCAGAGCTGCAACATCACCGGAGTGCCCAAAAGCACAAGGTGTGCAATACTCAGAGACATGGCCAAGGTAAGAAAGGCTGAAAGATGACCACCAAACAAGACACACAAGCTGAAACGTCAAGACTGGGCCAAGAAATATCTCAAGACTGATTTTTCTAAGGTTTTATGGACTGATGAAATGAGAGTGAGTCTTGATGGGCCAGATGGATGGGCCCGTGGCTGGATTGGTAAAGGGCAGAGAGCTCCAGTCCGACTCAGACGCCAGCAAGGTGGAGGTGGAGTACTGGTTTGGGCTGGTATCATCAAAGATGAGCTTGTGGGGCCTTTTCGGGTTGAGGATGGAGTCAAGCTCAACTCCCAGTCCTACTGCCATCAAATGTGAGATTTACAAGGAGGGAAAACAGTACACCTCTCTGAACAGTGTCTGGGAGGCTGTGGTTGCTGCTGCACGCAATGTTGATGGTGAACAGATCAAAACACTGACAGAATCCATGGATGGCAGGCTTTTGAGTGTCCTTGCAAAGAAAGGTGGCTATATTGGTCACTGATTTGTTTTTGTTTTGTTTTTGAATGTCAGAAATGTATATTTGTGAATGTTGAGATGTTATATTGGTTTCACTGGTAAAAATAAATAATTGAAATGGGTATATATTTGTTTTTTGTTAAGTTGCCTAATAATTATGCACAGTAATAGTCACCTGCACACACAGATATCCCCCTAAAATAGCTATAACTAAAAACAAACTAAAAACTACTTCCAAAACTATTCAGCTTTGATATTAATGAGTTTTTTGGGTTCATTGAGAACATGGTTGTTGTTCAATAATAAAATTAATCCTCAAAAATACAACTTGCCTAATAATTCTGCACTCCCTGTATAAATACAATAATTAGTGTCAGAGAAAACCTCGTAAAGGCAGAACATTACTCTTGTCTGTCTTTTAACAGAAAAGGTACACGTTTCTTTATAGAGATGGCTAGTTTTTGTATCTACTGTTTTCTAGAGGTAATCAGTGTTAGATCAAAAAAGGCCAAAAATAGTCAAATTCAGCATAGTAGCAGGGTAGTTATTCAGATTCCTATTTTACGTTGGTATTATTAGTCACAATTTTAATTTGGTGCCACAGGAATTGTACTTATATTGATATTTTAATATCACAATGGATTGATACAGTTTTTGTCACAGATGTGAAGAATCACTATGTTTTGCACTGAGCGTGCTGTGTATCTAAGCACTTTTGGAGATACTTGCAAAAGGAGAGAGAGAGAGAGAGAGAATCACATTTTAGGTATTAGATTTTTGTAATGCTGAGAGGCAGAGATTAATACCATTGTAAGATTCAGTTTTCTAATAGATGGTATATTAGTATTCATATATTCTTTACTTAAAGACTTTCTCTAGAGGAAGCACTTATAGGAGATTGCCTCATTCAAACCCTTTGGTGATGCTGATTTTAGTTTGTGTATCCATCTGCATTCTTTCTGCAGTAACAGTTTGTTTACATCTCCCCTTCAGCCCCTCAATTTAAGTTTTTCAATGGCAAAAAAGTGTATCTGATATTTGTCTTGACTGTGAACTGTGTTCATATGTTTAGCAATTGGTACATTCCTGTCCCATTTAATGTCACCTAAGTGTTCTAGGACTCTTGTTCTTAACTCCCTTGAGGTCTCTCCCACGTAAATTAGGGGACAATTACACATGGAAACATATACTACTCTTTTAGTTCTACAATTCATGAACTCTTTAATTGGGTAGTTTTTCCCTGTCTGTGGGTGTACAAAATTCTTCATTGGAGACATGTTTTTACACGCAGGGTCCTCTTGTAGTACGTGCCAGTGTTTTTGAAAAATGCGTTGGATGCTACTATGTTTCTCATCAAAAGTGCCTATAATTCTAATTTGCTGACTAGCAGTATTTTTATCTGTGTCACCTTTCTCTTGTAACAATGGAGGTCTCTCTAACATCTTCGCCTGTTGATATGCTTTTTTAAGGCATCTATTGGGGTACCCCCTTTCTTTGAACCTTTTTCTAAGTTCTTTGGCTTCCAGTTCAAAATCCTCTAATGAACTACAGTTGCGCCTAGCCCTTAAGTATTGGCCAAATGGAATACCCATCCTTTGACTCTTCGGATGGTAGCTCTTCCAATTTAGGAGATTATTAGTTGATGTCTTTTTTCTAAATAACTTAGTACTGAGGGATCCATCAAGCTCTTTTTTGATCTCTAAATCCAGAAATGAGATACTTGTTTCTTCAATTGTTGAGGTGTAATGCATACCATGAGAGTTGTTGTTCAACCAGAACATAAAATTAGTAAAATCATCTTTTGAGCCTGTCCATAGTATTAGGACATCATCGATATAGCGAATGAATAAGTCCATATACTTCATAAATGGATTAATTTCTTCATTTAGGATGTATGTGTGTTCAATCCATCCCAAGAACAAGTTTGCATATGTTGGGGCACAGCATGTGCCCATTGCTGTGCCCTTTTTCTGCAAGTACACTTTATTGTCGAAAAGAAAGTAGTTGTGTTGCAACACAAAATCTAAGAGATCAATCACAAAATCATCAGCTATGCACCCCTTTGGATTGGTCATTTTTAGAAAGAATTGAATGGCTTGTTTACCCAGAGAATGTGAAATGTTTGAGTATAAACTCTCCACATCAATACTAGCTAATAGTGTGTTCTCATTTACATGGATATTTTCCAAACATTTAAGAACGTCCTTAGTATCTTGGACGTATGATGTCAATGTATGTACATATTCTCTCAGTTTCTTATCTACAAAGATGCTGACTTTCTCTGTCAAGCATCCATTTCCAGACACAAATGGTCTTCCTGGGGGTGTCGATTGATCTTTATGAACCTTTGGCAGGCTATAGAAAGTTGCTACTCTGGGCTTTAGATCATACATATATTGGTATTCAGCTTTTGTAATGATTCTTTCACCAAACCCTTGATCTAGTATAGATTTAAGTTCTTTCATGTAGATTACTGTTGGATCATTGGGCAAGATTTGGTAATTTTCTGTATTAGTTAGAATATCAAGACACATTTTCCTGTATTGGGTATTAGACATGATAACCAAATTACCACCCTTATCAGCGTTCTTAATTGTTATATCTTTGTTATTCTTAAGTTCAAAGAAATCAAATTGTTCCAGCTTGTGCAAAAATTACTTTTATTGTGCAAACAGGGATCAAAAAGCAACGTTTCAGGCCCAAACTTGGCCCTTTCTCAAGCTTGACAATAGATTAGTGAACAAACATTTAAATAGCCATACTGGCGCCAAATATTGTGATTAAAAGTGATACAATGTTGCCCTCTAGTGGCAAGCAATAATATAACATACAAAATGTGTTTTAAAGTGCATTTTGATGGCCTATAATACTGCCACCTAGTGAATAATCATGTTATCTGGCAAATATATAGATTGCATATCATACGTGAAAATTCATATATTAAAAATAATAAGTGTTTTAAACATTCCATCAATATATAAATGACATAAATTTCTACATTAATACAAATTAAAAAATGCATCATAAATTTATCATAATTGAATTAATCATTGTTTCTAATAATCAAAATATTTTAAATTTAAAAACATATATATGTGTCTGGTGTGTCTAGCTCTAGATGGATAAATTATTTTTATCAGTTAACTCAGTTTTATAATATCTTAACTCACAATCCATCAAGAGACAGACACACCAACATATCTAGTCAATATTAGGTATTCAACTAGGACATTTATTTGCAGATTTCCAGAGACATCAAATCTCATATTAATATCTACGTATATTTGCACATCCATCAATGCATGATTTTAACAGTATAATACTATACAAAGAAACTTTTTCATTCTAATTTATTAAGTTACCAAAAGGCAGTCCAATTGCATTCCCTATTTAAGCCTTTCGGCCACAGAGTACATAATTCATTAATCCAGTATGCTTCTCTCCTAGTCAGAATATTTTCTTTATCACCCCCTCTCCTAGGTGTATGGACCTTTTCAATAATTTGGAAGCGCAATTGGCTAATTCTATGGCCTGCCTCCAAAAAGTGTCCAGCCACTGGAGCATCCTTTTTCCACAACGAATATTCGACTTGTGCTCAGAGATTCTCTCTCGTGCCTCCCTGGTCGATTGACTAATGTACATCAAGGAGCACGGACATTTAATTGGATAAATAATATACTCTGCCCTACAAGTCAAATATTCATTTATGGAATACTTCTTACCTGTATAGGGGTGACAAAAAGTGTCCCCCTTAATCATAGAATTGCAATTAATGCAAGATAGACATGGGTAACATCCCTTACATTTTTGACCAGTTATTGTACTTTGTATTTGTTTCTTCTTAGCCCCCATATCGTCTCTCACCAATTTATCTTTAATATTAGGGCCACGCTTATAGGCTAACATAGGTGGTCTTGAGAGTGCCCCTATATCTGGGTGACACTTGGACAAAATATGCCAATATTTTCGAATTATTTTATTAATTTGATTGCTTCTTGTATTGTACTGTGATATAAACTTAATCCTTTCCGAATTCTTAGAATTTTTAGAATTATTTCTATTCTCATCTCTCCTTACTATTTCAGATCCACTCTTATTTTTACTCACATCTTGTTTTATGCCTTCAATCAGTGATTCAGGATAACCCCTTGAGATAAATTTCTCTGACATTTCCTCTAGGCGAAACTCTTAATCGCAGGATCTGGCACGATCCTATTAACCCTAAGCAGTTGACTCTTTGGAACAGCCTTAAAGGTAGTGGGTGGATGGAAACTCTCAAACCACAAAGTGTTATTCTTATCTGTAGGCTTGGAATAAATATCAATTTTCAAACCATCCACCTCCTTATAGACTCTAGTATCCAAAAACTGGATTGAGCATTTATCATATGTTAAAGTGAATTTAATGCCATTAACTGAACAATTAAGGTCACCCACAAATGCCATAAGGGATCCAATGTCACCATACCAAATGCCAAACACATCATCAATGAAACGCCACCAAGTGGCTCCATATTGTTTAAATAAATGATGTTCATAAACAAATAACTCTTCAAAATTAATCATAAATATGTTGGCATATGTAGGGGCGACATTGGATCCCATGGCTGTTCCCTTTCTCTGAAAATAAAAAGTGTCCTTAAATAGAAAGTAATTGTCATACAAGATAACCTCCAATAAATCAACAAAAAATTGTATCTGGGCTAAACTGTCCTTTTTAACATTAGATAACATCTTCATTACAGCAGCTATTCCACTTGTATGCTTAATTGATGTGTACAAGCTGAATACATCTAGGGTAAATAAGATAATTTTCTGATGTGGTAAATCAAGATTTTCTAATTTCCTCAGAAAATCATAAGTATCCTTAATATATGAAGATGACTTTACAACATAAGACTGAAGGATCTTATCTAAAAAAAATAGCAATATTAGAAAATATAGATCCTGTACCAGCCACAATGGGTCTGCCTGGTGGTAGGTTTTTATCTTTGTGGATCTTAGGTAAGCAATATATTACAGGTCTTATTGGATGTTTAATTTTTAGATATTCACTCAAATCCTTAGAAATTAAACCACTCCTTACCGCATTAGATAGAATATTAAGAATTTCACCTTGTATTTTGTATGTCAGATCAAAACCAATTTCAACATATACTGAACCATCATTTAATTGTTGCATAATCTCATCTACATAATTCTCCTGTTTCATCAAAACTAGGGCACCGCCCTTATCAGCACCCTTGATTGTTAACCCCTTCTTTTCACGAATTGCTCTTAGTGAAGCTGAATCAGCATCAAATTTAGCTTTATTTTTATTGAAGATGTAATCTGGTTTCAGAAATAGTTTTTCCACTTCACTAAGAACCAACTCAAAAAAGGTGTTAGCACTGTTGTCTGTAACACTGGGGTTAAAACTGCTGATTTTTTTCAAACCAACCGACTTACAAGTTAATATGCCTTTATCTTCAGTGTAAACAGCAGTGTTACCAATATCAGCATTTTTATCAAAGAATACTTTTAGTTTGATAGATCTAAAGAATCTATGTAACTCCTGTTTGATTTGAAACAGATTGCCTTTATTTACTGGGCAGTATGATAAACCTTTATTTAGAAAGAATAATTCTCTGTCAGAAAAATCTATCCCTGAGATGTTATGTACAATACCATCATTTATAATAACACTTTCTTTAAGTGACACATCAGAGATTTTCTCAATTGATCATCCATCATGAACATGCATGTCCATAATTTTCAATTTATCAACCATATCATAATGAGTGTTCATGTGTATTTCCTTAGTGTCCCCATTACAAATCATTTTTTTCGTTTTCATTTGCTGTATTCTGGAGTCATACGACTCACTCACCACAACTTGAGCAGATCTTATTACCTCTGTCGGCCCCTTCCACGGCTGTTCCAGCGAGTCTGTTTGGCCTTTTTCATGCTCTGTACTGGGGGCAGATTGCTTGCGGTGCTTCCTACCGCCCCTCCGGCGTCGCCATCTGACTCTTCCGTTAAAAAACATGCCGATGTTTCTGACTCACTCTGGGTGTCATCCGGTGTGCGCCGCTTGTCGCGCCTTTGTCGTGGGAATCGGATCCTTGGGACTCTACCCATTTCCATCCGTTGTGCCCACCTGTAGACATTGCCTTGTAAGTAATCCTGCTCATCGCGCAAGAATTTTGTGCGTTTCTTCTCCTCTAATGATTTTTTATAATCACTCACAAACATACTGGATTAATGAATTATGTACTCTGTGGCCGAAAGGCTTAAATAGGGAATGCAATTGGACTGCCTTTTGGTAACTTAATAAATTAGAATGAAAAAGTTTCTTTGTATAGTATTATACTGTTAAAATCATGCATTGATGGATGTGCAAATATACGTAGATATTAATATGAGATTTGATGTCTCTGGAAATCTGCAAATAAATGTCCTAGTTGAATACCTAATATTGACTAGATATGTTGGTGTGTCTGTCTCTTGATGGATTGTGAGTTAAGATATTATAAAACTGAGTTAACTGATAAAAATAATGTATCCATCTAGAGCTAGACACACCAGACACATATATATGTTTTTAAATTTAAAATATTTTGATTATTAGAAACAATGATTAATTTAATTATGATAAATTTATGATGCATTTTTAAATTTGTATTAATGTAGAAATTTATGTCATTTATATATTGATGGAATGTTTAAAACACTTATTATTTTTAATATATGAATTTTCACGTATGATATGCAATCTATATATTTGCCAGACAATATGATGATGATTCACTAGGTGGCAGTATTATAGGCCATCAAAATGCACTTTAATACACATTTGTATGTTATATTATTGCTCTTCACTAGAGGGCAACATTGTATCATTTTTAATCACAATATTTGGCGCCATTATGCTATTTAAATGTTTGTTCACTAATCTATTGTCAAGCTTGAAAAAGGGCCAAGTTTGGGCCTGAAACGTTGCTTTTTGATCCCTGTTTGCACAATAAAAGTCATTTTTGCACCAGCTGGAACAATTTGGTTTCTTTGTATCGATGCTGGGTTTGGTGAACCTGTTCCTGGCTGTGCAGTGAGTGCTGTGCTTCACGCTACATTGTTGCATTCTTAAGTTCAGTTAGTGCTTGTCTTTCCTTAAAACTAAGGTTCTTTTTAGTATTACTTTTGCAATTCAGAGCTTCGAGTTCTGTGGTTACCAATGTCATGAATTTGTCTATAATAGGGTATTTTGAGATAGTGGGCATGAAGGTACTTTTTGGTTTGACAACACTACTGGTTTGAGCAGCATTAGTGTCTTCATTCTCATCTAATAGTGTTTTCATTAAAGTAACTATTTCTTGGTCCTCTTCCTCCACCCCCATATCTGTGAGGCATGCTTTATTCGCCTCTTTATGATATTTATGTAATGCCAGTTTTCTGGCAAACAAATGTGTATCTTTAACCCAATTGAAAGTGTCATATTTAGGGGTAGGGATGAACGAAAGCCCCTTTGATAGTAAGGTGTGATGTTCTTGTCTCAGTGGGATACCTGCCAAATTTATGATTTGTAATTCCTCACCTTTCATTTTTGTTTGTTCGGTTTTGTCTTGGTTTGTTGCCTTGTTTTTATGGTTCTTTTGGGTGGGAATAGGTCCTTCTCTAAAAAAATCCTTGTAATGGATGGTTCAGTGCTAGGTGTTATGACTGTTGTTGTGGCTACTGATGTTATTTCCTCATCTGATAATTCAGATTCTGCAGAGGAGCTCTCTGCTGTGATATTTTTAACTCTGTTTTCTTGTGTATGTCTCACATTTCTACGTTTATAATTAGCTTTATATATGTTGCCTTTTTGGTGGTCTGACCAGTCTCTCTGTAATTTTCTATTTTTTGTCTCACTAAGTTCTTCCTTCAATTTATCAATATGAAATTTAAATTTTTGGTCTAAAGCCTCAAAGTCTTTATGTGTGGCGAATTTGTTAGTTTGCCCTTTTGCTGCTTCTACTAGTTTGGTTAGCTGCTCATATTGAGTTCTTTCATATTCTAGCGTGAGTTTCATTAAATCAAGTGAACATTGTGTCAGGATTTCTTGCCACCTTAAGACAAAGTTCTCATCTGGAATGTGAAAAGACGGCGCAAGTTGTATCCTTAAACCCCTCGGTATGAGTTTATTTTTAACGTAATTCTCTAAACTAAAAATCTCCCAAAATGTTTTGACTTGTTTTTTCATCATTTTGGCTATACTTTTAAAGGCTTCTTAAATATTGGTGGCTTGTGGACACACATTACATACATTTAAAGTAAAAAGCCTTTCAGCTTCTTGCTTCCATTTCTCAAAATCAATAGTAGAAGATAGATAGCCCGCCATGGCTGTCTATCCTTTGTACCTTTAAGGTCCCAAATTCAATAAATGGGAATTAAATCACCGTGACAATATAGGGTAGGTTAGGGTAATTCAAAGGGTTTGTGAGGGTTTTTGGCCTTTTTTGATCTAACACTGATTACCTTTAGAAAACAGTAGATACAAAAACAGAGAACTACAAAAACTAGCCATCTCTATAAAGAAACGTGTACCTTTTCTGTTAAAAGACAGACAAGAGTAATGTTCTGCCTTTACAAGGTTTTCTCTGACACTAATTATTGTATTTATATACTCTAATGCAAACATGAAATGGATTGTTATAGAAATTTAGAATTAACTTTTCAATAATCGATATATATGAGAACAAAAAGGAAATATAATATGTTTGTTATACATTAGTATATAATACAATATTGAAATAAATATCGATCATTACTGAGTTTGGACAATATAGATGTTAATGTGAACATGCGCTGATTAAAACATAAGCAGTTAAGACTATGTGATGAAGGAAGAAATGTGATACTATGTATTTAGTCTACACATACACACGCAAACACCACATCAACTTAGTCTGAACTGACAGCAATAATGATCTTTATAATAAATCCACCAACAAGCAAATAGTGGACAAAAACACTTTGAAGAAAAATACATACTTGTTTAATATTTGAATAATAGATTGTATCATAAGATTGCTTTAGCTATGGCGGTGAACACTTCCGCTATACACAAGCCGTTACCACGGCAACCCCTGATCATAAAAGACGGGCTAGGAGGCTGGGCCGGCCCTAAGCCCTGACGAAGTCACGCATAGTGACGAAACGCGTCCGTGGGTGTGTTCAAACTTTGGTGAATGAGCAGCTATTGAAATTTAGGCTTGTTGAATGTTTGTAATATGAGCGTATTATAATTTAGCGCAACAGCGCATATAACCACAGAGTGCACAATTTAATAGTGTGATAAAGTGAGTGCTATAGAGGATAGTTCTTTAGGTGACGATAAGCACATAGAACTATATTGAATATTCCCTTAGCGTATTGAGCTACTTTAAACGTATATACACTCTGTAACAATTGTGTATGATAATTTGCGCTATTTTTTATTACATTAGATAGAGTTTTCCTATCTACACGAGCCTACAGTGTGAATATCAAACATTGAATTGAATGAATTTAGTGTGGTTTATCACAGGGATCTAAGTTAGAAATCGGCTGACTGGGTTAAATCCCAGCAGTACGCAGGAAGGAGGACGCCTTTGAGCGCATAGCCTGTGTGTGTGTGTTTGGTTCACAAACCTTTATATCCCTTATTCCACCCATCTAGAATCATTCGACTTAATCTGCTCTAGTCACCAATTGATCACACTGCCCTTATTTTTATCTATTGGTTTTATCTTAGTGTTGGACTATTACCTTGACTAAATATAGAAACAATTGGTGATTACCTGTTTCTTTACTATGGTCCAATTTAAGTAAATTGTCTGTCTTTGCATATATGTTAATAAAGTGTTAAATTTTACTTACTGTATTTGTAACTTAGGTTAGGATTTATTTTACAGGTAATTTTGTAATTATTTTAACTAGGTAGCTATTAAATAGTTATTAACTATTTAATAGCTATTGTACCTAGTTAAAATAAATACAAAGTTACCTGTAAAATAAATATAAATCCTAAAATAGCTACAATGTAATTATTAATTATATTGTAGCTATCTTAGGGTTTATTTTATAGGTAAGTATTTAGTTTTAAATAGGAATTATTTAGTTAATAATATTAATATTATTTATATTTATTTAAATAATAATTAAGTTAGGGGGTGTTAGGGTTAGACTTAGGTTTAAAGGGTAATATATTTAATGTAGGTGGCGGCGGTGTAGGGGGATCAGATTAGGGGTTAATATATTTAATGTAAGTGGCGGCAGGGTCCGGGAGCAGCAGTTTAGGGGTTGATACATATAATGTAGGTGGTGGCGGGGTCCGGGAGCAGCGGTTTAGGGGTTAATACATATAATGTAGGTGGCGGCGGGGTCCGGGAGTGGCAGTTTAGGGGTTAATACTAGGATAGGTTTATTGCGGTGTGGGCTATGGCAGTTTAGGGGTTAATAATCAGGCTTATTGCGTTGTGGGGGGTTGTCGGTCTAGGGGTTAATACATTTATTATTAGGAGTGAGAGGGGGGATTGCGGATATAGGGGTATACATGTCGGGATGATGTTTGGGAGGCGTGTTAGACAGTTACAGGAGATTTCATACTTTAGTAAGTTTTTGTAGGCGCAGGTAGTTTCTAAAGTGCCTTAAGTCACTGGCGACTCCAGAAATTTGTACTTAAGCTTATTTCTGGACATCGCTAGTTTTTCCGACTTACGGCACTTTAGCAACTGCCGGCGGGGTATATTGGATACCCCGATTTGCGAGATGAAACTGCGGGCGGCGCGGGTTCCCTCGCTTGCGCCAAAAACTACGCCGTATATCGGATCGCGTCCCACATGGGGCTGATAGAAAGGCTCAGTTTGCATCAATTACAAAATAAAATGGAACGTTTTCACTCCAATTTAACTTGCTTTTGTCTATATTTTAGTATATATTACTTTTCTGTTAGTTATAATAAGTGTATTGTACATTTTGAGCAAACTTCACAGGCATACAGCTGATGAGATAAATCAGTAAGACCAGCTTTTTAAAAATGTTTAGAAACATTTACAATACTTGTGAAAGAGCTTCAGACATACCCTGGGAACTCCCCAGTTCAGCCCAGGGAACTGCCCTGTCCCTCCCACTTTCTGAAACTGTCATTTTACAATGGAGAAAATACAAAGTGCAATGTAATTTGTAAAAGATACACAGAAATATACAAAGTATGATCCTAAGTTATTAACGTTACACAGACACTTTCAAAGCATAATCAGAATGTTTAAAATCACTGTTAGACCATAGTTTAAATGTATTAAAATACAAATGAGAAAGTGCAAAGCTTAAATGCAATAATACTGAAAGGACCCAATCTGAAATGTATAGTAAAACAAAATACAATGCACAAAGTGTAAGTGTAACAAAACTCTCATATCATGCAGTGCTATATTCCACTGGGCTTGTGTCACATACACAAATGAGAGAGATCTCCCACTTCTTTTAAAAAAAAAAAAATCAGTGAATTCAACCTTTGTGAAGACTGAACTGCAATTTCTCTCCAAGCTTTATAATCTCTGAATATTAGGGCTAAAAGATGAAGCAGAGGTCTGCGTATGCTTCAGATATTATGCCCTTCTCATAAATACACAGTCCTTTATCCCAGTTTATAACTTGTCAAGTATACAAAAACATAATTTGTTGTAAGAGGGTTGGTAAGGATGAGTATTAAACATTATAAAACCCTTAAGGACAGAGGTTTTTCACATTTTTCCACTTTGGCATTTTTGCTCAGTAATAGTTTTACCATAACTATCCACTCTTTTGTTAAAGACTAACTCACATGTCCCAATATTAAGTGCATACAAATATAAGTCTAGCTTAGCTTTTACAAATTTTCAGAAGTACCTGTATTAGTTATTGGGCATCACTATATCTTTGTAATACTCACTCTCCCTGCCAGCCCCTGTAGTCATTCTCTTTTTTTTTTCTTAGAGATTTCTACAGCATCCAATGGGAAGCTTTGCTGTACGGCTTGCTACATTCAAAGCCATGGAGCATTGAATGGTGCACACGGGAAATGGGTAGTCAATGGACCTTCCACTACTCCTGAAGGCATCAATCTGCAGCAGCCATCTTTAAAATAAAGTCTCTGCTTGTGTGCAAACTAAATGCTCTCTGACCCTGTAGGTAGCCAACTGTATAAAGAATAGTATAAAAAAAGCTAGAAGTGAATATGTTCCAAATTAGCATTCAAGAGCAGATTGCTCAAGCCAGATGAATCATTTTTTGGTAAATTAACCAGATGGCTGCCACCATAGCTCTAATGGTTCAGGCCAGCGTTTATGTGGAAAAAGTTTGTCAAAGTGATATAGTTCAGCGAGTTTTTATATCATGGGGACAATTTATGGAGCTTGATGCCCCTGTTTCCGCGTAAGCTTTTAGGCTACCTGGAAACAGAAGTTATGAAGCAGTGGTCTAAAGACCGCTGCTCCATAACTTGTACGCCTGCTCTGAGGCAGCAGACAGAAATCCACCCGATCGAATATGATCGGGTTGATTGACAAGCCCTGCTAACGGCCTATTGGCCACAAATCTGCAGGGGGAGGCATTGTAGAAGCCGTTCACAAGAACTGCTTGTGCAATGATAAAACCTGACAGAGTATGCTGTTGGCATTTATCGATGTGTGGAAGACATGATACGCTACATCGTATCATGTCCGTCCGAACTATGATAAATTGGCCCACATGTCTGATATTTTTTAGGTTAGATTCAATTAATTCTCTCAATTATTCAGCAGATTACCAGTGTCCAAGATGCTGTATCTGGTATTGCACCCTATAAAGGCCCAGACGCCCTCGTGCTTGCTTTTTTAATTAAAACTATTACTATTCTATACATAGATATTTATCTAATTATCTATCTATTTGTCTATCTATTTATGAAATGTTAGTGGCTTTTTCTTTTTCCAAGTTAACTTCTGAAAATGTTGAACACAAGTTTAAAGGGACAGTCAAGTCCAAAAAAAACTTTCATGATTTAAATAGGGCATGCAATTTTAAACAACTTCCCAATTTACTTTTATCACCAATTTTGCTTTGTTCTCTTGGTATTGTTAGTTGAAAGCTAAAACTAGGAGGTTCATATGCTAATTTCTTAGATCTTGAAGACTGCCTCTAATCTGAATGCATTTTGACCACTAAAGGGCATTAGTTCACATGTTTCATATAGATAACATTGAGCTCATGCACGTAAAGTGAACTAGGACTGAGCACTGATTGGCTAAACTGCATGTCTGTCAAAAGAACTGAAATAAGGGGCAGTCAGCAGAAGCTTAGATACAAGATAATTACAGAGGTAAAAAGTATATTAATATAACTGTGTTGGTTGTGCAAAACTGGGGAATGGGTAATAAAGGGATTATCTTTCTTTTTAAACAACAAAAATTCTGGTGTTGACTGTCCCTTTAATACAAGTAAAATATCACAAAAACATAGCTAATTGCAGAGTACATAGGTTTATATGTGTGCAGATACATTATAGTTGTAATAATGTCACAAATATTTCATTAGAATTGTGCTTTAAAAAGATATTGAAAGAAGCTTGTAAAATACAGTTTTTGTGCATTTAATAAACATTGGTTTTGAAATACTTCACACTTGAATTCAAATATAACTAAGAGCACATTATCATTACACTTATAATATGAATCTTATTTAGATAATGCACAAATGTAATTTTCTTCCTAATGGGAAAGAGTCCACAGCCGCATTCATTACTTATGGGCAATAAGAACCTGGCCACCAGGAGGAGGCAAAGACCCACCAGCCAAAGGCTTAAATACTACTCCCACTTCCCCTATCCCCCAGTTATTCTTTGCTTTTCATCCCAGGAGTTTGGCAGAGAAGTGTGAGAAGTTTTTTCCTTTATTCTACTTTGATTTAATTTGTTTAGGTTATTTTATTTGAATTTGTTTCTTATGGAGGGGTCTTCCCTTCGACATGGGACAGGAGTTTTAAGTAGTCCTGTCAGTCTCTCTTGGAGAGCACGGGTGAAAGTGAGAGTCCGGAGATGCAGTGGGAGCTTCCCCTGCAACACCATCCCGACTTGTTTTTATAGTTCCGAACTTGGCTTCGCTACAGGCTGTTTTCCTCTCAAGTTCATGGCGGAGGCGCTGCTACTATTCGTCACACTTAAAATGCTGTGTCCCCGTTCCACGGCGTGGATTCCGGTACGATTGTTTCATTTTATTTCATTATTGTAATGTGATTTATTATGATGATTAAGTATGGGCCTTGCTGAGGTGCCTTCTGTTTGATCTAGGAATCAAGTATTTATCTCCACTTAAGGGGTAATTATGGACAGGGATGGGGTTGGTTGTCATATTTCTTCTGTGATTTCCCTGCTTGTGTGGGGGAATTTGGGCTTTGTGCCCTAGACATGTAAAGTTTGAGTTACACGGTGACTTGTGGTGTGGCATTGCTTGGAATTCTCCTTTGAGTTGTTAGAAATTGTTTTTGACCTATTTAGTTCTTTATGGGGCCTAGTTTTGCCACCTTTAGGTGGCGCACTTTTTTATTTTGCGGGGCGCGTCCTGCTACGACGTTTGATTTATTGAGGGGACCCCTTCATGTATCAGGGATCTTCTTGTTTCTCTCAGGGTTCTTCGAGATAGACTAGTGGGGTGCATTTTTCCCCGGTCAGTCTAATGTGAGCTTTCTCAGTTATGTTTTTCGGAAGGTTTCCTTTTCTGTTTGGCAGGTACTGCAGAAACATGGTTCCTTCTGGGCGGATGCCTGTGGGTGCCCTTGATTTTCTTTTATCCGGTTAGGATTATTTGTTTTTGTTTTTCTTTCCCTATGGGAAATTATGGGTTTGCTCGATTTTGTTCATTTATGGAAGCTGTTTCACAGATTTCATCCGCAGTTTGTGTGCCTTCTTACTTGTTAGTGACACACGTTGTTCCTGGCTGGTCTGGCGGGACTTGCCGGTTCACTTGTTCAGTTGATATTTTTTCCCAAAACACATCCAAATTTTAAAAAAAAATACACCTAGACCTTGGGGTCTGAATATAGGAAACGCTTGGGCTGGCCTGTAGCGGTCTGCTTCCGAGATAGGGGCCGGTGGTGGCTCTTAGTGTCCCAATGCATTCCCAGGCTGAGGGGTGTGGTCCTGAGTGAGGTTAGGCATTTAGAGACGCTTTTGGTCTCATAGTCTTCGCCTACTTTGAAGGTTCTGAGTTTTTTTGTTTTCCCAATTTTGTCTAATTGACTTCTGAAGAGTTGTTCTGTCCTCTTCGTCTACAGGAGCTTGGTGCTCGGTTTAATGGCTCACTTTCAAGTGCTGCCACTGAGGTTCTCCATCCGTTCTGGAACCCTTTTTAGGGATTGAGTACCAGGATGATCTTTGTCCTTGAATAGAGGGTTGCATAATTTCATTAGTGTCTTCCTCTGCGAGATAGTTGACTAGCTCAGAGTCTGGTTGGGGATCCTATTTTTAGGGTCTATTCTTCCCTATAGATTATAGGGGTGTCCCACTATGACCTAGTGGTGGTCTATGCTTCTTTGAAACCTGAGGGTCAGGAGTTCAAGTTTCACTAGTGGATTTGCACTCTTCATGAAGCATTTCCTACATATATCCATGTGTATAGAATCTTTATATGATTATGGGACTCTACGGCCTGATTCATACTCTTTGTTTTCGGTCCCTGTTAATTCCTTTAGAATTTGGGGTTTGGATTTGACTGTACTTTTTTCTCTCCTTTTCTGGGAGGTGTTTTTGGAAGTCTTTGGTCCATTAACCAGGTGTGAGTCGGTTTTTGAAGTTATATCCTTTGGCAATTTTGCCTTTTCTGTTCTTGGCTGCCTGGTCTATTTTAGACTTGGGTGGTGCCTTGATGAGATTCAATGTTCATCTGGATTTTTTCTCCCTCTTCTACTATAAGTGGGGGGGGGGGGGCGAGAACATCATCTCTCAGAGATTTTATGCAGTAGGTTTTTCACCTATGGCTGTGTTGGATTCCTCTGGTGAGAGGTACCCTTTTGGGTATGCAGTGTCTGGGTAATCCTCTATAGATGATTTAGAGGTCCTGGGGACTAATTTCTCCTATCTCCTACACTCTACCAGGGGTCCCTTATCTCTCTCTGAGAGTTATGGGCTGATGATCCTTGGTGTTACAGAGATGGGTTGTTCTATTGAGATATTTGTTCACCTCTTTCTGGTGATTTTGTCTTAGGTTTTGGGTCACCTTTTTTTTTAGGTGTCTAATTAATTTTTTCCTATTTGGGATAGATTGCTGGCTGTTGGGGCCTGTTGATTGTTTGTTGCCTGACAACTAACGCATTCTGGCAGGTGAAAATGGTTAATGCTATATATTTATTTTCTTATCCTGTTAAGGGGATGCTGAGACGTAGCTCTGACCATGTAATAACCAGTTTCCGTGAGGTTTGATTCCAAGGGTTGGCTCCTTGGCTGTTCATTATCTCTATTTGTACCAGTCGGGTTGTTGTTTGACCCTTTGGGTGAGTTGGGGTCTTGGGATCCTTATACTGCCGAAGATAGTTAGGAGATGCTGTTTTTTTTCTGTCCTACAGTCTAGGGTGGCATTGCATTGTCTGTACTGCCTTGTGGCACAGACGCAGAATTTTCTATTCCTTCTGAGAGGTGGGACCTTGTCTCCTACTTTTTGCTTTATCTTCTCCTTCTCTTCTGGCATATGTCTTATTCATTTTCCTTGTTGGAATTAATCTTGTTGGTACGACTCCCTCAGTTCCTGATGGTCTGGGGTGTGGGACTTGGTTTTGTTTTCCTATTTCTCCAGTATGGTTTTTTTAAATCCCTTGGTGACTGATCTTTTTCCCTAGAATTGCCTTTGGTCCCCGCTGTTATTCATTTATAGTTCTTGAGATATTATTCTCTTCGGGTCTTGTCCTGATATTCTGTGGATGTCCATTGGAGTACATGGAGTACATTTATCTCCTGTCAGTTAGGTGGTCTTTTTTCCTCCTTCTATTCCGGTTTGTTTTTATTCCTTCTGAGAATTGTTTGTTGGGTCCCCTGCTTGGTTAGGGACCGTGGTTGGGCTGTTGCCTCTGAGAGATGGTGTTCCTGAGGTCATGATCTTGGTTGCGTCTACTCATGGTAACTGTCCAGGTTCTGTGGACTGTTGGTATATTTGCGTCAATGGAGCTGCTTTTTCCAAATGTTTCTAAATTTTCTTTGGGAGTATATTTTTTAGGTGGTGCCTCAGGTGTTACGCCTCTTACCCTCCCGTTTTGTGTCCTCTTGGGCTTGGGTATAAATTTCCCATAAGTAATGAATGCGGCTGTGGACTCTTTCCCATTAGGAAGAAAAACATAAATTATGCATACCTGATAATTTCCTTTTCTTCCGTGGGAAAGAGTCCAAAGCCCCCCGCCCTTTGTTTTTGAGGCATTATGTTTTTGTCTTCTGGCACATTTTTTACCTTGATGCTTCTTCCACTGTTCCTTGTTCCTTGGCTGAATGACTGGGGGATAGGTGAAGTGGGAGGAGTATTTAATTCTTTGGCTGGTGGGTCTTTGCCTCCTCCTGGTGGCCAGTTTCTTATTTCCCTTAAGTAATGAATGCGGCTGTGGACTCTTTCCCACAGAAGAAAAGGAAATTATCAGGTAAGCATAATGTATGTTATTGTAAAGGAAAGTAACACCCTATATTTACATAAACAGATACAGTTTCCCTTTCATTTGTCTATATGATAATGACCCTGGGGGGCAGGCAGGGATTCTGTACATTTCACATCTGTATGAGAAAAAAGGCTGTGTGTGACCATTTTAAAGTAAAGGTGACAAACAGAGATGGGAAGAATTATCTGAGTAACACTCAGGTAGGGGCATCAGGTTTCTTCATGTTTTACAGTAAGCAACTGATACCTTAAAGGGACATGATACTCTATAGGCTAAATTACTTGAAAGTGATGCAGCAAACTGTAAAAATCTGACAGGAAAATATCACCTGAGAATCTCTATGTAAAATGGAAGATATTTACCACACTATTTCCTCAGCTCACCAGAGTACGTATTCTGTAAAGAGTTATACTTAAGTTACAGTCCAGTTGCAGGTTTAAAAAGAAAAAAAAAAGAAGGAAGGAAGAAATGAACAGCAGCCAATCGGCATCAGCAGTGCTGAGGTCATGAACTCTCTCACTGTGATCTCATGAGATTTCACTTAACTATTATGAGATTTCATAGTAAACTTCCTTAAACTGAATAGGGAAATAACATGAGTGTGCATGAAGCTCGCTCTCTTGCATGTCCTGGGACAGACATACTGATTTGCTGCTTAACCCTTTGAGTGCTAAACACAGTTTTTTTTTTTTTAACAAAATTTTTTAAAGTTTTTTTTTCAGACCCCCAATACTTACACTGTTGGAAAGGTTAGGCGTGCCCCCTGCTCCTATACTTAACATTGTTAAGTATAATTAAAATTGCATGGTGATGTCATCATGTTATGGCGCGTGACGTCACTGCACATAAAGTGAAGCCCCGGCGATGCCTGTCACTATGCATTTCCGATCGCCGGGGAGCCCGCAAATCTCCTTCAAGGTGGGAGAGTGCTAGTGACAGCAACAGAGTGGGAAACTCTGTGATGGCTCAGAGCCGTCATTAGCACTCAAGGGGTTAAAGTCCTTTACAATGGGGTATGAATACTTAGGACATTGTGAGGTAAAATGTATTTCTTTTTTACATAGAGATGTTCAGGTGATATTTTCTAGTCAGCTTTTTACAGCTATGCTGCATCACTTTCAAGTGTTTAAACATTTGGGTATTATGGCCCTTTAATTGTTTCACTGCTGAGTTATTTTCAACCCCCTAGTTTAGAAGTACTTGCAGTTGCTTGGCCCTCCCTACATATAAATTATAACTTTTTCAGTGAATTAATCACACATATTGTACTCTTTTTCTTAGCAGCCTAAACATCTTTAGAAAATACATTTTGTTTGCAGAAATATCATATTATAAGAAAACACCATTGTGATGAGAGCAGGATGTGATGTCACTAGTTTGTGGGCGGGGCTTAGGTCCGGTGTCTGTGTCGCAGTTAGTTTTAGTACAATCAACCCGACTAGATGTGTATTGTTATGCTCTGCAATAAAATAGAGTTGTACCATCATTGCTATGTCCTGCATATGTCCTGCATCTCATGACATGGTGTCAGAAGTTCTGGACTGCGCTTCTGTTCCTGATCGATTGCAATGTCTTCTCTCAGCCTGCAGCTTGGCCCACATGGCGTCAGCGGTTTCAGCGCTTCAGGATTGCTTCCAAACTGAACAAGGAGAGTGGTGAAGTACAAGTCAATTCTCTTTTATACTCTATGGGGAAAGATGTGGAGCCAGTGTTCAATGCTTTTATTTTCCAAGAAGGGGAAGAATTTAACTTTGATATAGTTATGGATAAACTCAGTGCCCACTTTGTGCCCAAAAGAAATGTGATTCATGAGAGAGCTTGTTTTCACAAACGTAATCAGCGTGTGGGAGAATCTGTGGAGTCATTTGTGTGCAGCCTGTATGAATTAGCTGAATTCTGTGAGTTTGGTGTTGCTAAAGAAGAGCAAATCAGAGACAGAATAGTTATTGGAATTGCAGATGCTGAAGTCTCCCTGAAGCTGCAGTTAGAGCCCGATTTAACGTTAGACGGGGCTATTAGGATGGCCCGCCAGAGTGAACTGGTGAAAAAGCAAAGTGCTGATCTGAGGTCTGAGAGTATTGTGGATGAAGTGCAACAGTCTAGGAAAACTGCTAGTGAAAGGCACAGTGTGAGCGGTAGATCTAAAGTACTGGAAAGGCCTAGAAGTGGATGGGCGCAACATGGGCGATGCACACGGTGCTACCGGGCTCATGATCAGAGTGCTATATGCCCGGCCAGAGATAGAAGGTGCAGAAAATGCAATAGAATAGGCCATTTTGAAGTGGTGTGTAAAACTGAATACATTAAGGAGATGCAGGTGGACAGTGACCAGGAGGGTCAGGAAGTGTCTTTTGTGGGGTCTGTTGTGGAACGGACAAGCTCAGAGGAAGATTGGAAAGTTACTTTTACTGTAATGGGAGCCAAAGTTGATTTTAAGATTGACACAGGAGCAGATATCACTGTAATGTCTTTTGCTGAATTTATGAAACTGCCTCGACAGCCCCAGCTGGCGAAGGTTACTACAAATGTCCATAGTCCTGGTGGCCGCATTGATTGTGTGGGGAAATTTCTTGCCAGCTGTGAGTACAAGCAAAGGAAGTTTACCATGTGGGTGCATGTGATCCGAGGACAGTGTGTTAATAGTTTATTGAGCAGAAAAGCAGCCTGTGACTTGGGCCTCGTGGCCAGAGTGAATGAGATTTCCGAAGATATGTTTGGCCTACTGAACTGCAAACCTGTCCGTATAGCACTTAAAAGTGACGCAGTCCCATACAGTATTTCTACCCCTCGTAGAATCCCGTTCCCGCTCATGCCTCAAGTGGAGAAAGAGCTTATGCGCATGAAGTCTATGGGGGTTATTGAAGAGGTTGTTGAAGCGACTGATTGGTGTGCCCCCATTGTTCCAGTTGCAAAGAAAAACGGAAAGGTGCGCATCTGTGTGGACCTGAAAAGGTTGAATGAAGCAGTAAAGAGAGAGAGAGATTTGTGCTGCCGACATTAGAAGATATAGCTCCAAAGTTGGCTGGGGCGAAGTTCTTTTCCACATTAGACGCTTCTAGCGGCTTTTGGCAGATCCCCCTGGATCCAAAGTGCCGCAAACTGACTACCTTTATCACACCGGTAGGTCGGTTCTGCTTCTGCAGACTCCCCTTTGGGATATCCTCCGCTCCTGAAATCTTTCAAAGGGAAATGAGTTCTCTCCTGAGTGACCACGTGGGCACAGCAGTCATCATGGACGACATTCTAGTGTATGGGTCTACAGTGGAGGAGCATGATCAGCGTTTAAGTTGTGTGCTACAGGCTATCAAAGAGTCTGGGCTGAAGCTGAATAAAGAAAAATGTCATTTTAGGAAAACTGAATTATGCTACTTTGGGCATATCATCAACGGGGATGGCATCAAGCCAGACCCCGAGAAAATTTGTGCTATTGAACAGATGAAAAGCCCTTTGGATGTGCATGAGCTGAGACAGATATTGGGCCTTGTAAACTACGTGGGCAAGTTTCTTCCAGATTTATCAACATTTTTACACCCTGTCACAGAGTTGCTTAAGAAAGACGTTGCCTGGGTCTGGGGACCTTCACAAGAAAAAGCTTTTCTGCATGCCAAGTCCCTGCTGGGGTCTGCCCCAGTGCTGGGGTTCTACGACCCTTCAAAAAAGACTGTGGTTAGTGCCGATGCAAGCAGTTATGGGTTGGGGGCTGCACTCCTGCAGCTGAATGACAACAAACTACAGCCTATCGCCTACTGTTCCCGCACACTGACGGCTGCGGAGTCAAAATACGCCCAAATTGAGAAAGAGTGCCTGGCTGCAGTTTGGGCCTGTGAGCGCTTTCAGCGTTATCTAGTGGGTTTGGAGAAATTTAGTCTGGAAACTGACCACAAACCGCTAGTCCCTCTAATCAATTCTTATGACATTGACAAAACACCTTTGAGATGCCAGAGACTTTTAATGAGACTGCTCAGGTTCAATGTTCAGGCAGTGCATGTGCCGGGGAAACAACTGGTTGTGGCAGATACACTATCCAGGCTCCCGCTGGCTGCTGCTGAAGAATCCTCCACGGAATCGGATGTGAAAGTGTATGTTGATTCAGTTCTGGCCTCTAAGTCCATTTCTTCAAGGAAACTGGAAGAGATAAAGAAAGAGACATATTTGGACACAGATCTGCAAGAAGTTATAAGGTACATAAAAGAAGGCTGGCCCGAGAGCTGGGCAGCCTGGATGTCTTTAAATGCTTACCAGCCAGAGAGGTCGCAGCTCACGGAGCTGGAGGGGTTGGTGCTGTTCCAAGACCGCATTGTAATTCCTGTCAGTATGAGGAAGGAGATGTTAAACAGGATTCACGATGGCCACTTAGGCATTACAAAGTGCAGAGAAAGGGCAGCTACAGCCGTGTGGTGGCCTGGGATCAGCTCCGACATTGCAAATCACGTGTCTAAACGTGCCTTTTGCCGGGAACGCCGGCCTACTCAGAGAAGGGAGCCCTTGATGTCTACTCCGCTGCCTGCGGGGCCGTGGCAGAAAATAGCTGCTGATTTGTGTGAACTGCACGGGAAAACGTTTCTTGTTGTGATCGACTACTATTCCAGGTATTTGGAAATTGCACCCCTGAATGATATCACAAGTCAGGCCGTTATCATTCGCCTGAAGAGCTTGTTCGCCCGCTGGGGCATTCCAATGGAGCTGGTGAGTGATAATGGTATGCAGTTCGCTTCTACAGAGTTCAGTGCTTTCAGCAGGGAATATGATTTTGTACATTCCACGTCAAGTCCACATTATCCGCAGGCCAACGGAATGGCTGAAAGGGCAGTTCAAACAACAAAATTCATTCTAAAGCAATCTGAGCCGTACCTAGCCCTCTTGTCATACAGGGCGACGCCCATTCAAGCCACTGGGTTTAGCCCGGCACAGCTGATGCTAGGACGCCAGATTCGCACTACTTTACCCTCAGTGGGTGTCTTCAAGCCGCCTGGCCCTGTTCCTTGGGACGAAGTCCTTAGGATGGATGAAGAGGCCAAAAAGGGTTATCGTTTCTTCTACGACAGGAGACATTCTGTCAGGCCTTTACAGGAACTGAAAGCGGGCCAAAGTGTCAGAATTAAACTGGATGATGAGAAGAAATGGAAGACGCCTGCTACGGTAGTGGGCCGCTCTCCAGAACCAAGGTCTTACACAGTCCTTACAGAGGGAGGGACGGTTACACGCCGTAACCGAAGACATCTTCAGCCTGTATCTGAGAGTCTGGAACCGGATACCTCAGTACCACCGCCGGTGGGATCCCCTGTTCTAAGAGAGGTGCCTTCCCCTCAGCAAGATCACAGCGGGGATATATCTTTGCCTCCAGCAGACTCTTGTTCACCATCTTCTGTATCAGAGGACAGTTCATGCAAAGTTACATCAAGCCGAAGAGTGGTGAAACTTTCGGCCCGATACAGGGACTGACTTTAGCTAGAACAGTGACCGGAAGTATGGGCAGAATAATCCCATGGTCACTGTGGACTAGGGTAGTCTACCCCGATGTCCAAGTCAGGATGTAATTTATTTGTTCATGTTTTTTAATCTATCTGTTTTATAATGTTCAAAAACAAAAATTTTTTGTTGTATACCCTGTTGGTGTACCTTGTTATTTATTATATGCAAATGTATGCTTTGCCTTTGAAAAAGGGGAAGATGTGATGAGAGCAGGATGTGATGTCACTAGTTTGTGGGCGGGGCTTAGGTCCGGTGTCTGTGTCACAGTTAGTTTTAGTACAATCAACCCGACTAGATGTGTATTGTTATGCTCTGCAATAAAATAGAGTTGTACCATCATTGCTGTGTCCTGCATATGTCCTGCATCTCATGACAACCATCATATGAAATGATCACTTCAGGAATTCGCTCTCTCTTGTGAGGGGTTTCATGACCCTCTAATTAGAGCAGAGGGGTGGACAGAGCTTTAGTTTCTAGGGGGAAGTGATCAAAATGTTAACAGTGATCAACTGCAGGATAGCTACAGAGATGTCTGATGACTGTCGCTATTGATGGGCTTCCGGTGTGGGAGGTGTCAGAAGAACTGTGCGAGGGTCGGCCTCCAGTGAGCAGACTGTATGGAGGCAAACTTTCACACCTCGCTAACCTACCAAAATGATTTCTAGGCAGCCATTCAAGCAGCAAGTTCGTGGGAAAGCCCTAAACTGCCATGTGGCTTAGGCACATCCCAGGGAGGAAGCATCTGGAGATTGAAGAAGTACAAATTGCATTTCAACATCACTACCTATTCTTTGTTGTCCTAATATCTACCAAAACTGCATTTCCTATAACCCCAGAAGACTCAAGTTGAGCTGATTCCAAGCAGATTAATATCCGTGGGCTTCCTTGCTCATCCTGAGCCATCAAGGGTAGGAGAAATCACATCAACTGTTGTGGTTGGTAGTAAAGTTACTAAGATATTTATACTTTTCTATCTGCCATCTAAGTTGGGAATTCCTAGTAAAGACTCAGGTGTATACTCATTCTGCTCAAATGTTTTAACATTCTCCAGCTGTGACACCGGAGCATACTTATTGCTTTAATATGTTCTGGCTGTGTTATTTGAATATCTACACCTTAATCTTGGAGCCAATATTATTATACTAACATCTGAAGGTACATGCTTCCCTTCTGAAGCTAAGAATGCCCAACTTGGTTAAAAGCGACTGGGTACTTTGTCCCCAAACAGTTAAGTTATTTTGCTGATATACCTACATAGGCTTGCCCAGATAAGAGGCTAAATTGGGGAACATTTCTGTCACCTTTGAGATCCTAATATCTATGCAGTTTTATCTGTATATGTACATCCTGTTCTGGACATTTAACATTGCAATAGCTGCATATATTCATGTTGCTACAGTGGCTAAATATGATTGTGGTGGTATCTAAACCAGATTAGCTTTCTCCTGGAAATTGAATATAGCAGCTGCAAGATTGGCAAATCTACACCTATAATCTATGGCTAAGCACCTTTTGTGTGATTAGAATATCTAAGCACTTTGTCTCTGAAGCTAAGCATTTTCACATGTAACCTACTGCAAACCTATTCCCTTCTAGAGACTAACCCGCTTTATCCTGATACTTCTGCTGGCTCACTTTAGAGCCAAGTACTTTTTTCAGGGATACCTGTGATTGCTCATCCTGATCCGAAAACTTAAGTATTATAACCAAAGTTATTTGTTATCATTTACTTTGTTTTTTAGAAACCAAACATCTATGTTATAATACTTGTCCTCTGAAGCTTAGTATTTTTTCATATTTTATACCTGTGCTTTTGGAAGCTAAATGGCAATTTTCTAATGTGGTATAAGTACAGGTCCATATTGCTTAGGAAAAACTACTATTTTTTGTAATGACTGTTTGTGCATGGTCATCTTGTTTCTAATAAGCCACCACTACTGAGTCTGTAACATAAGCAATGGTTGACTAAAGAAGCAAATAATTCTATATTTTTCAGGGTAATCAAGATTGTGAATATACAGTTCATATAGCCAAGAGAGATCCAACAACTAAGGATGCATTACATAAGGCTAAAAGTTGTGAAAGGTTCCTTAATTATCTGTATATTTCATAAGATAAAAAGATCAGGATCTGTTGTGATACCTGTGTATACCAGTCCTGCTCTAGAAATTAAAAATATCTTAACTGATAATCATAAATGTTTATTCTGCTCTTTTAAGATAAGATTCCTACTCTGACATCTGAATATGCAGAGTTTTGCTTAAGAGATACATTTAATTTAAGGACATTAATAAGAGACATTTATTTGACTACTTTAAAGGGACACTGAACCCAATTTTTTCTTTTGTGATTCAGATAGAGCATGACATTTTAAGCAACTTTCTAATTTACTCCTATTATCAAATGTTCTTTATTCTCTTGGTATCTTTATTTGAAATGCAAGAATGTAAGTTAAGATGCCGGCCCATTTTTGGTGAACAACCTAGGTTGTCCTTGCTGATTGGTGGATAAATTCATCCACCAATCAAAAACTGCTGTCCAGAGTTCTGAACCAAGAAAAAAGCTTAGATGTCTTCTTTTTCATATAAAGATAGCAAGAGAAAGAAGAAACATTGATAATAGGATTCAATTAGAAAGTTGCTTAAAATTGCATGCTCTATCTGAATTACGAAAGAAACATTTTGGGTTCGGTGTCCCTTTAACATGAATATATATTTTTTTTATTTTTATATTTCACACTTTTGTATTAACCTTGCACTATACTACTACAACTTTTGGCCGTATTAAATGCTCCCTTAGTTGTTAGATCTCTCTTGGCTATATGTATATTCACAATCTGAAATAGAAGGAAATCAAATAGGCACCAAATCCGTAAAAGTATCAGTATAGACAGACAATTTATTATTATTTGTCAATCATACAGTAAGCAATTTTCATAAATTAGTTAAAAATATTAAACATTATTAAACTTCTCAGGTAATAAATTGGAGAAGCTATGGGCCACCTAACATTGACTGAACCAAAACAATGGTACACTCTAAACGTTATACCCACTTTTAAAAAAGTATTAGAAGACCTAACAAGATGGACATCATTGCCATTAAACATATCGGTGAAAATGAATATATACAAAATGACCTCCTTTCCCAAATTATTATTTAAAATACAAAATATTCCATTGGCGATACATAAAAAGGAATTACTTTTAAATAAATCATTAATCAAGTTTCTCTGGAATAATAAAACCCCTAGAATCACATTAAAAAAGTTATATTTAGATAAAAACCACAGAGGCTGGGCACTTCCCAATATCGACTGATGTATTCCCTGGTATGTTTGGTGAAAACAGCTATAGATTGGCTCAAACAGAACAAAACCATTATGCACTAATAGAATTAGAGTCAGAAATTCCATACACTTTACAAGCACTGCTACATCTTAAACAGCATAAAATACCCAAACTGGTTAAGAACATACTTATTTACAAAGATATTCTGATAGCTTGGCAAAACTCTGTAAAAAAGGTAATATCATCTTGCTGTATTAGGCTCGCGAGGGCGCAAAATGCTAACATTTATTGCGTCATTCTTGGCGCGAGATTATTTTGTCGCGAAAGTTACGTTCATTGACGCAAATTCGTCATTTCCAGCGTCTGAGTTGATGCCGAGTCCTTCACAATGTTGCGTCATCTATGGCGCTAGTGTTTCGTTTCCGGACGTCTTTACCGCCAAAAAATATTTTTCTGTTTGTTGTGCGTCATACTTGGCACCAAATATTTTCATTATTTAAGACCCCACTCCTTTTCCTTCTGGACTTTTTTCTATGTCAGAGGGCTATGCTGTTTGCATTTTTTTCCCCATTCCTGAAACTGTCATATAAGGAAATTGATAATTTTGCTTTATATGTTGTTTTTTCTCTTACATTTGCAAGATGTCTCAAACTGTTCCTGTATCAGAAAACACTGTTGGAATCCTGCTGACTGATATCAGTTCTACCAAAGCTAAGTACATTTATTGTAATGTTATGGAGATCTGCAGGCCCATTTATCAAGCTCCGTATGGAGCTTGAAGGGCCGTGTTTCTGGCGAGTCTTCAGACTCGCCAGAAACACAACTTATGAAGCAGCGGTCTAAAGATCGCTGCTCCATAATCCTGTCCGCCTGCTCTGAACAGGCGGACAGGAATCGCCGGACATCAACCCGATCGAATACGATCGGGTTGATTGACAGCTCCCTGCTGGCGGCCGATTGGCCGCGAGTCAGCAGGGGGCGGCGTTGCACCAGCAGCTCTTGTGAGCTGCTGGTGCAATGTTAAATGCGGAGAGCGTATTGCTCTCCGCATTTAGCGAGGTCTTGCGGACCTGATCCGCAGTGTCGGATCAGGTCCGCAAGCCCTTTGATAAATGGGCCTGTATATCTTCAGCTGTGGTTTGTAATAAGTTATTATGATAAACTTTTACATGCAGAGAAGATGTCCATCAGTAATAATGCATTGCCTGTTTCTATTATTTTAACATCTAATGTACAAGATATACCTGTGAGTTTATAAGAATATTTTTCTGATTCTATTCAGAAGGCTTTGTCTGCTATCCGCCGTCTAATAAAATACAAAGGTCTTTTTTAAACTTCTCATAAAGTTGATGAATTTTCAAATGACCGACAACATACTGAATTATCTTTCTCTGATGAGGATCTATCTGATTCAGAAAATCCTTCATGAGATATTAACACTAACAAATCTACTTACTGTATTTATTTAAAATGGAGTACATTTGTTCTTTTTTAAAGTGTTGATTATATTGGATATTGAGGAGACTAGTCCTCTTAATTTTAAAGTTAGTAAACTTTTAAATTCTGTTTATTAATCTCCTGTGGTTACTTCAGAGGTTTTTTTCCAATTCCTAATGCTATTTCTGATATAATTTCTAAGGAATGGAATAGGCCTGGTACTTCTTTTATTCCTTCTTTAAGGTTTTAAAATTGTATCCTTTGCCAGCAGTTAGATTGGAGTTTTGGGAAAAAATCCCCAAAGTTGATGGGGCTATCTCTACTCTTGCTAAACATACTACTATTCCTATGGCAAAAAGTATTTATTTTAAAGATCCTTCAGATAGGAAACTTGTATCTTATCTAAGGAAAATTAATTTATTAGGTCCTTTTCTTAGGCCTGCAATTTCTTTGGCTGATGTTGCAGCTGCTTCAACTTCTTGGTTGGATACTTTAGTGCAACAAGTATCGGATCATGATTTGTCTAGCATTGTTAACTTGATTCAACATGCTAATAATTTCATTTGTGATGCCATTTTTTGATATTATCAAAATTGATGTTAAATCTATATCTTTAGCTATTTTAGCTAGAAGAGCTCTGTGGCTTAAATCTTGGAATGCTGATATGATTTCTAAGTCCAGATTTCTATTTCTTTCCTTCCAAGGTAATAAATTATTTGGTTCACAGTTGGATTCAATACTTTCAACTGTTACTGTGGGGAAGGGAGTTTTTTTGCCTCAAGATTAAGTTCTAAGGGTAAATCTTAAGCTTCTAACCGTTTTCATTCTTAATAAGGAACAGAAACCTAATTCTTCCCCAAGGAATATGTTTCCAATTGGAAGCCTTCTTCAAATTGGAATAAATTCAAGCCATTTAAGAGATCAAAGCCAGCCCCCAAGTCCGCATGAAGGTGCGGCCCTTATTCCAGTTTAGCTGGTAGGGGGCAGATTAAGATTTTTCTAAGTTGTTTGGATCAATTCGGTCCAAAATCCTTAGATTCAGAATATTGTTTCTCAGGGGTATAGAATAGGATTCAGAGTAAGACCTCCTGTGAATTTGTTTTCTCTCACACATTCCAGCAATCCCAGTAAGGCTCAGACTTTCCTGAAGTGTGTTTCAGACCTAGAGTTATCTGGGGTAATCACGTCAGTTCTGTTTCAGGAATGGGATCTGGGTTTTATTCAAAACTATTCATTGTCCCAAAGAAAGAAAATTCATTCAGACCAGTTTTGGATCTAAACATTTCTTGAATTTATATGTAAGAGTACCATCTTTCAGAATGGTGACTATAAGGTCTATTCTGCCTTTTGTTCAGCAAGGGCATTATATGCCCACAATAGACTTACAGGATGCATATCCTCATATTCTGTTTCATGCAGATTATTTTCATTTTCTGAGATTCTCTTTTTTAGACAAGCATTACCAATTTCTGGCCTAGTGACAGCTCTAGGAATCTTTTCAAAGGTTCTTGGTGTTTCCTTATTTGGACGATATCTTGGTACTTTCTCAGTCTTTTCGTTCTGCAGAATCTCATACAAATCAACTTCTGTTGTTCCTTCAAAGACATGGTTGGAGGATCAATTTACCAAAAAGTTCCTTGATTCCTCAGACAAGGGTCACATTTTAGGTTTCCAGATAGATTGTGTCAATGTCTCTGTCTCTAACAGACAAGAGACAATTTGAATTGGGTTCAGCTTGTCGGAACCTTCAGTCTCTATTATTTCCTTCAGTAGCTATATGCATGGAAGTTTTAGGTCTCATGTCTGCAGCATCGGACTCTATTCTCTTTGCTCATTTTCATATGAGACCTCTCTAGCTTTTTATGCTGAATCAATGGTGTGGGGATTATTCTATGATATCACAATTAATATCCTTTAATCCCAATATTCAACTTTCTCTGACTTGGTGGTTAGATCCCCATCATATAGTTCTACGGGTCTCTTTGGTTCATCCAACCTGGACTGTGATCACAACAGATGCAAGTCTTTTCAGGTTGGGGAGCTGTTTGGGATCTCTGACAGCACAAGGGGTTTGGAAATCTCAAGAGGCGAGATTACCAATAAATATTTGGAACGCCGTGCAATTTTCAGGGCTCTCCAGGCTTGGCCTCTGTTGAAGAGAAGACCATTCAATTGCTTTCAAGACAGACAATATCACAGCTGTGGCATATGTCAATCATGAGGGTGGGACTCACAGTTCCCTAGCTATGAAAGAAGTATCTCTAATACTTTTTTGGGTGGAATACAGCTCTTGTCTAATTCCTGTGGTACATATCCCAGGTGTAGACAATTGGGAAGCGGATTATTTCAACCGTCAGACTTTACATCCAGGGGAGTGGTCTCTCCATCCAGATGTGTTTTCTCAGATTGTTCAGATGTGGGGTCTTTCAGAAATAGTTCTGATGGTTTCTCATCTAAACAAGGAAACTTCCCAGGTACCTGTCCAAGTCCAGGGATCTTCAGGTGGAAGCAGTGGATGCGTTGACACTGTCTTGGTGCTACCAACCTGCTTATATTTTCCCGCCTATAGTTCTTCTTCCAAGAGTGATATCCATAATCATCATGGAACAGTCATTTGTATTGCTGATAGTTCCAGCATGGCCTCACAGGTTTTTTTCCCATCAGGATTTTAAATCATTAAATTTGAAGGTATGGAAATTAAACGCCTAGTGCTTAGTCATAGAGGTTTCTCTGACTCAGTAATTAATACTATGTTACAGGCTCGTAAATCTATTTTTTGAAAGATTTATTATTGAGTTTGGAAGATTCATTTGCATGGTGTTCTTCTCATAAGTTCACTTGGCATTCTTTCAGAATTCCTCGATTTTTACAGTTTCTTCAGGATGGTTTAAATAAAGATTTTGTCTGCAAGTTCCTTGAAGGGGCAAATCTCTGCTCTTTCTGTCTCATTTAACAGAAAGATTGATAAGCTTCCTGATATTCACTATTTTGTGCATTAAATCAATCGCTCCTCAGAGTCTTATTTTGGTTTTGAAGGCTTTACAGCCTCCTGCATTTGAGCCTATGCTCTCTTTGGACATTAAAATACTTTCTTGGAAAGTGTCGTTCCTTTTGGCCATCTCTTCTGCTAGAAGAGTTTCTGAATTATCTGCTCTTTCTTGTGAATCTCCTTTTCTGATTTTTTCATCAGGATAAGGCGGTTTTGCAGACTTCATTTAAATTCTTACCTAAGGTTGTGAATTCTAACAACATTTTTAGAGATATTGTTGTCCCTTCCTTGTGTCCTAATTCTAAGAATTATTTGGAGAAATCCTTACATTCTTTGGATGTGGTAAGAGTTTTGAAATATTATGTTGAAGTTACTAAAGATTTCAGGAAGACTTCTAGTTTATTTGTTATCTTTTCTGGTTCTAGGAAATGTCAGAAGGCTTCTGCTTTTTCCTTGGCTTCCTGGTTAAAGCTTTTGATTCATTCAGTTTATTTGGGGTCGGGTCAAGCCCTGCCTCAGAGAATTACAGCTCATTCTACTTGATTAGTCTCCACTTCGTGGGCTTTTAAGAATGAAGCTTTAGCTGTTCAGATTTGCAAAGCAGTAACCTTTTCTTCTTTGCATACATTTTCTAGATTCTACCATTTTGATGTATCCGCTTCTTCAGAAGCAGTTTTTTAGTAGAAAAGCTTTTCAGGCAGCTAATTCAGTTTGATTCTTCTGCTTATGTTTTAAGTTGTTTCATTTCATTTAATGAGAATTAACTTAGATTTTGGGTTGTGGATATTTTTTTCAGCGAAAAATGGCTGTTTTTATTTTTATCCCTCCCTCTCTAGTTACTCTTGCGTGGAGTTACACATCTTGGGTATTGCTATCCCATACATCACTAGCTCATGGACTCTTGCCAATTACATGAAAGAAAACATAATTTATGTAAGAACTTACCTGATAAATGTATTTCTTTCATATTGGCAAGAGTCCATGAGGCCCACCCTTTTTTGTGGTGGTTATGATTTTTTGTATAAAGTACAATTATTTCCAAATTTCTTTGTTGATGCTTCCTTTCTTTATCACCCCACTTCTTGGCTATTCATTAAACTGAATGTGGGTGTGGTGAGGGGTGTATTTATAGGCATTTTGAGGTTTGGGAAACTTTGCCCCTCCTGGTAGGATTGTATATCCCATATGTCACTAGCTCATGGACTCTTGCCAATATGAAAGAAATTAATTTATCAGGTAAGTTCTTACATAAATTATGTTATTTTGTGTTCCTTCAGGTTGAACATTTCTGTGCAAGATTAATTAAGGAAAATACTATTGCATGGAGATGGGATAAATTAGAAGATATTATTAATATATAATCCTTCGGGAATTATAAAATTTCTTACCTGTATACAAGTTTGTTCACAGAGGAAAAAAATAAAAATATAGTTAATATTGCACAGAAATGGAGAAACTATGGATTAATGGGGGTATCTGAATCAGTTAAAAAAGCTAAACAAAAGTTGAGAAAGCAACTCCATCTCTAGACAGAAGAGAATCACATCTAAAATTGTTATATCAAATATATCAAATGCCCTATATGCTGAATAAATGGTATGTTAGAACAGATACTATATACTTAAAATATAGCCTCTTAGGGGCAAATTTAATTAATTATGTCCTCGAATGCCCAAAAATTAAACAATTTTGGTTTAAAATATAATATTGGTTGAGAAAAATCTTCAATATGGAAATTAACCTCACAAATTTAGATTAAGGGCGCGATCAAATATAGGTTTTGGCGCAAGCGTGGGAACCCGCGCTGCCCGTAATTTCACCTCGCACATTGGGGTATTACATATACTGCGCCGTTAGATGCTAAACTGTCGTTCTTCTGAAATGTGCGCAAATACACATTTTAGTCATCGCAAGTAACTTACGCCAGTATTTTGTCCACGGAAAGTGTCAATAAAGAGTATTTTTATGCAAATTAGGCTAACACTCGTAAAAATTAACCGCAATTTCAAATATAAATGCGACACGTAATTACGCTATTCAAAATTCATATATAAACCCATGCGCAGCCGCCATTTTCTTCAGTGTGTTTGGATTGTTCTTTGAGCTACAGCACACTACACTGGAGTGGAGGATTAGTCAGAGAAGAGAGAGAGGCGCAAACAGAGGAGTTAGTTAGGTCGCATTGTTGTTTGATTAAAAATGTGTGATATTTTTACATATTGCACACATTTTGCATACATACATATACAAATACACCACACTTTTTTTTCAAACACATCACACATTTTATTTGAATTTCACAGTGTGATAGGCTGAGTGTTTGGTTGTGATTGTGTGTGAGTGAACTGGGAGTGAGTGTGAGTGTGTGTAGTGTGATTTAGTGTGAGGATGGCAGGGAGAGGTAGGGAGGAGGGAAGGAAGGAAGGGAGAGGAGTATTGGAGAGGACAGGAGGAGCAGTGGTGTCCCCGTCAGGGAGTAAGTGGAGTGGGGAGAGGGAGAGCTAGAAGGGATGATGGGAGGGGAGATGCCCGAGAGCTCCAGAGAGCAGGCACATCTAGGAGAGGGACCGAGGGTGCACATGTGGACATAAGGGGGGAGGAGGGAGAGGATAGGGAGGAACCCACACCAGGGACATCACAGGGAGCAAGCCATGTGTCCATGGAGGATGAGAGGCTGAGATGTCCCAACTTCTCATTTGAGGAAAATGTTGCCCTAGTCCAGGCCATCATGGACAATTACAGAGCCCTCTTCGGGCAATAAAAGGGCAAAGGCAGTGCCAAAAGAAGCAAAACTGCATGGTTGGCGGTAGAGGATGCCGTCAACAGTGTGGCCCCGCAGAGGAGGACTGTTGAGGGCGTGAAAAAGTGGTGGAATGACTGCAAGAGGCAGGTCAAAGAAAAGATGAGGCAGGAAGCTATGCACCAGAGGCGGTGGTCCATCCCTGGACATAGAGTATAACACCTGGCAGGAGATGATACGCAGGTCCCTGAGTATCACAGCAGTCCGTGGACTTCCAGGGGCTCGTGACTCAGGGGCTGCAACCACAGCACATCATGCTGGTGAGTAACATCCCACACACCAATATTATATGTACTAACAAAAACATCTACAATTATACTTGACATTAATACTACTTAACATAATGCAATTCATGATATGAGGTGGAATAGTGCAATACTAACATGTCTCAGATTAACACAGGACACATGTTATAGAGTTTGCCATGAGAATCAGTATAGGCCCTAGCATGTATCAATGTATATTGTATGCCCACGTGGACATATATCTGGCTTTACTAATCCATCTCTTTGACTCCTTCACATAACCTCCTGTAACAAGGAGACAAACATCCATGCCACCACCACCACCCTTCAGGCAACCGCAAGAAGAGTATGCTCCCAGTCATGAGCATGGTTGAATGGCTTCAGTTGAGGACACGGGAGTGATGCCACCACCATTGCCATATGACCCCTGGCAAGATTCCTGGCCAGAGGAATATCCTCCCTTTGGCTTTGAGGGTGAGCCAAGACAGCCACAAAGGGTCCATGTATTTACCCCCCCCCCCACAACACAATCTCATGGCAGTCAGGGATTTTACCCACACACAATGTCACAGGAGGTTCCAATTGGACAGGCTGAGTGGTCACACACTCGTCATCAGTGGGACTAACAACCAACCATACGAGCTCCACCATCCTCAGAAATTGGACGAGCTCCGCCATCCTCAAAAATTGGATGAGCTCCACCATTGGCAGAAGGAAATAGAGCAGATTCTACAGCTGCACGTCAAGAACCATCAGATGCAGGTGACCCTGCCCCACATGAACCAGCAGTTGAAGCTGGCCCTGCCCCACATGAACCAGCAGTTGAAGCTGGCCCTGCACCTCAAGCAACAGCAGATGAAGCTGGCCCTGCACCTCAAGCAACAGCAGTCGAAGCTGGCCCTGCACCTCAAGCAACAGCATATGCAGGTGACCCTGCCCCACAAGCACCTAGAAGCCCTGCTACTCCAGAGCCTGTGGATGCATTGTATTCACCCCTGGGTGAGGAATACATTGCACTCCAGAGGAGGCTCATAACAAGCACTGAGAACATACAAAGAGGCCAAGAGAGGTTCTTCAGGAACCATGAAAGGTTCATCAGGAGCCAAGAGAGGAGACAACAGCGTAGCATAGAGCTACAGAGGGACATGGCAGCATCGTTAAGTGCAAGTGTTCATAACCAATCACGGATGATGCGAATTCTGTCTGATATGCAGATGCAAATGGACAATAGATGGAGAGAACAAAATCAACTCTTGGGTGAGTTGGTTGAGCACTTTACACACCAGCAGGACACTGCCTCCAGCCTATCATCTGTGGCCCGCACACCAGCAGAAACATCAGAATCTTCTCAAACCAGGAGAACAAGGAAATCCACCACAGTCACCTCAGCTCCCTCATCCAAGAAGCCAAAAAAGAAATATTCTTATAGTTCACCATAAATCTTGTCCAATAATTGTCATCCACATCCATGTGAGGTGTGTTTTAGTATACGAATATTGTTAAAACATATAATAAGACCTGTGTGGAAATGGAAAAAAAAAGGTAATATCATGTTTATGACATATTCTTGTACTATAACTCACATCCACAATAGTTGTTTATGAAGGGTACATATAGTAATATTCACTTCTAAGATGTAAATCATTGTATCTCACATCCAATATAAATTGACACATTGGTATATATAGTACTGATGTTACTGATAGGGTGGGCATTATCAGGTGTTTTAAGGCTGCAGGTAAGAGGTTGTGTTGTCTGTAATTGGTTTGACAATTGCAAAGAGGCAGCCTTCAAGAAGGTCTTAGAAATTATCATATGAGCCATCCTAGGTTTAGCTTTCAACTAAGAATACCAAGAGAACAAAGCAATTGTTAGAATTAAATCTGAAAGTAGTTTGAAATAACATGCCCTATTTGAAACAAGAAGGTTTTCTTTGGACTTGACTGCCCCTTTATATATTTTGGCATCAATGCCAAGCTGTGTTAACATTAGAATAAAGAGATGAAGGTAATACAATTATGATTTCCCATTGTTCTCTCCTCCAAGTATTGTTGATTGTTTTGAGAACAAATTTAAAGTAAATAAGCAAGTATGTGTCCACAATGTGATAAAGTGATGAGATCTGATTCTACCTACAAGCTCAATCCATTTGATTATGTTGTGGCTTCAAACTATTTCAAATACACAAATAAACCTTAAAAAAACAATATCATAGTATACTGTCCCTTTAACCTTGAGATGCTGCTTAAATGTATGTGTTTGTTAAGGCTTCCAGAGAGTTATGTTTCTTTTTTAGTCAGTGCAAGGGTTGCTGCGCCTGCAATATGTGGCGAGATGAGAATGGAGTAGATTTTCTGAATTCTGCGCACGTAAGTCCTTACGCTGTATACTGGATACCAAATTGCGCGTCTGTACTGTTAGTCTATGGGTAAAAAAAATACGTCCGAAGGGTGAAATATATGCGCGTAACTTGTATGCTACGCCGTATATGTAATACCAAAATCGCGTAAAATCTGGCGGTGGAGGATTTTGCGAGCGACGCTGCATATGTAATGGAGGCCATAATATTTATGTGTAATGGGCAGGTGTATGGGACCAAGACTAGAATAATTAATCTTACTATAATTTTAGGATGGAATTTAATATTTAAAGATGTCTAAAAATACCACATTTTATCAAATGAATGAAGCTACAATTAGCTATGGAACAATGCAATTTACGTGATTTAGGGGAAAAAACAATAACAAGATTCCTAATGAAATGGGAATCTTATATTAATGCTCTATCTAAAATGGCCAAAAAAAAATCTAATTCTAAGGTGCCGATTTATCAAGCCGTCAATCTGCCCCAATGCATCTGTTTCTGCGCGAGCCTTCAGGATCGCCGGAAATAGAACTTAAGAAGCAGCGGTCTTAAGACCGCTGCTCCTTAACTCGTCTGCCACCTCTGAGGCGACGGGAAAGCAATTTGCCTGATCAGATACAATCAGGTCTATTGACACCCCCTGCTAGCAGGTGATTGGCCGTGAATCTGCAGGGAGTGGCATTGAACAAGCATTTCTTGTGAAATGCTTATGCAATGATAAATGCCAACAACGTATGCTATCGATATGGAGCGGACATGATCCGTTTAGGTCTTCTAGAATTTTATATAAAAAAAATCCTCCTTCTATCTTTTTCTTTATCCCTCTCTCACTGTTATGTGAGAAGGAATGGGGGGGGGGGGGAGTAAAGTTAAAACTCCAACAAAATGAAATGTTAATACTAAAGCTTATAGCTCTAAGGTTTAAATTACATGTATAATATATTAATGATATTTGCACTGTTTATGTTTAGACCATGTTAACCTGATGTTAATTTACTTTTTTGCCCTGCAATGCTCAGGTGTAGACAATGTAAGTTTGATTTGTTTTATTCGCCCTGTGTGGCAAAATAATTTCTTTAATTTTGTTTATCTTCTCTACATGTGAACACTGCCTATCGTTCTTGTTGGTATTGAAAATAAATAAATAAAAAAAAAGTGATCAGCTGCATCCTAGGGGGCACCTAACCTTCAACTAGAAGAGGGGAGACTGCTTTTTTACATGAGGAGTCCTTTGTCCCTCTAGCCCAAACAGGGAGGTATAGAGGTTACATTAGTACCCCACCCTATAGGTTAAACTGTGCTTTAAATGCTATGGTAGGTTATAATGATTTTTATGGGGATCACCTGCAATTTACAGAGCCATGTGACTACTCTTTCAAACAAGGAGTCACTTTCCACTCTAGCACATAGGGGCATACTCAGGGGTGGAACTACCATTGGTGCAGCAGGTGCAGTCGCACTGGGGTCCAAGAGCTGGAGGGGCCCAATAACAGCCAGTCTATACATAGGTATGTACAGAATGATTTAAATCCTAATGCAGGGAAGTCTTTTATTAGTGCAGGTTGTAGGTCCATCCTATTACCTATCTATCTGTCCATCTATCCTCAAAATCATTATACAGAGGAGAATCTATATTAATACTTTTGCTTTCTTTTGAGTTACCATTGGGGGGCCCAAAACAAATCTTGCACCAGGGACCGCTGTTGAGTAGATCCGCTACGGGGAACACTTAGGTAGGCTGACAAGAGCTCTTTTCTGAGTTTATCTTCCATCCATGAGATCAAAGAAGAATTAGAAGAGACTCTGAATGAACTTGTGCAAGACAAAAAGATGGAGCTTGTACCAGTATATCATCCAAGTATGGGGCTACTGCTATAGCCTGGGATCTGGCAATGGCTAAAAGAGTCCCTAGAACTTTCGTAAAAATTCTTGGAGAAGTAGCCAGACCAAACGGAAGAGCAATGAACTGGAAGTGCTGATCCAGGAATGCAAACCTCAGGAACTGGAAGTGTTCCTGGTGGATTGGAACATGAAGGTAAGCGTCTTTCAGATCTATAGAGGTCATAAACTGTGCTTCCTGGATTAAGAAGAGATGGACCTTATCGTCTCCATCTTGAATAAAGGGACATTGAGAAATTTGTTCAAGCACTTTAGGTCCAGAATCGGGTGGAAAGTTCCCTCTTTCTTTGGGACCACAAAAAGGTTTGAATAGAATCCCAAACCTCTTTCTTCAATAGGCACAGGGACAATGAATCCTAAGGAGGAGAGATCCCGAACACACCCTAGAAAGGCATCCCTCTTTTCTGGATTGGTAGACAGATTTGAGAGAAAGAATCTGCCACTGAGCGGCTGAGATTTTAATCTTGTATCCCTGGGATACCACCTCAAGGACCCACAGATACGGCATGTCCCTGAACCAGGCATCTGAAAAAAAGAGATAGTCTGCCCCTACACAATACTGAGATGGATCGGGGGCCGCCCCTTCATGCCTATTTAGTTTCAGCGGGCTTCTTGTTCTGCTTGGTTTTATTCCAGGACTGTGCTGGCTTCCAAGTACCCTTGGGTTGCTCAGGCTTAGAGGAGGACTGTTGTCAGAATGAAAGGAATGAGATTGACGTCCCTTGGACTTGTTCTTTTTATCTTGCAGAAGGAAGTCACCCTTGCATCCTGTAACTGTAGAAATAATTGAGTCCAGGTCTGGACCAAATAAAATCTTTTCTTTGAAAGGAAGAGAAAGCAGTCTGGATTTAGAAGTCATATCCGCAGACCAAGACCTTAAACAGAGTGCCCGACGGGCTAGGACCGCAAAGCCAGAGGCCTTAGCATTTAGGCAAAGAATTTGCATGTTTGCATCACAAATAAATACATTAGCAATTCTTAAGGCTTTAATTCTGTCCTGAATATCTTTGAGGGAAGATTCCACCTTTATCAGATCCAATAAGGAGTCGCACCAATAGGTAGATGTTTCAGCAACTGCGGCAACCGCTGCTGCTGGTTGAAAAAGAAATCCTGTGTGTTGAAACATTTTTCTTAGAAAAGTTTAAAACTTTTTATCCATCGGCTCTCTAAACAAAGAACTATCCTCAAGGGGAATAGTAGTATGCTTGGCAAGCGTGGAGATAGCACCATCCACCTTAGGGATGGAGCCCCACAACTCCAATTGAAAGTCCGGGACCGAGAACAATGTTTTAAAAGTAGACTAAGGAGAAAAGGAAGATCCAATTCTGTCCCATTCATTCTTAATAGTGGTCGCCAGGTCAAAGGAACTATCCTGTCCTCGTAGACTCTGCCTAATTTAGGAATTAAGAGTTCATCAGGCAACTTGGCCCCTGGAACCTCTAAAGTAGACAAAAAATCCTTTACTAAAAAGTGCAGATGCTCAATTTTAAATTTAAAGGCTAGTTCTTCTGCTGCAGGAGGCTTAGATGCTCCGACCCAGAAAGTTCACCCTCTGAAGCCTCAGAGGTTAACTCATCATCAGATAACTGATACAGAACAGTTAATTCCAATAAATCTTTTGATAACCCTGGGACAGGAGAGCTATGATTAATCTTTCTCTTGCATTTCTTAGACCAAGGTAAAGCACTGAGGGCCGCAGACACCACCATTTGTAGCTGCACGGTAAAATTCGCAGGAAGATGGCCCCCTCCGGATGGAGGATTATACATGCTACAGAAAACTGCATGTGGAGTTTACAAAATATTGCGGGTATGACCCTCGCAGGATGGTGAGTCCTCAGGGGTAGACAGCTCAAGGCATGTGGAACATAACTGAGAGGGTGGGTAAACCAAGGTCTCCTCCGAATATAAACAGGTATTGCTATTTGGAATAGAGGGAGTACCCTCTAACATTACAGAGTCCTCCAAAGCTCAGGCTAATTACAGTAGGACACAGGAAATATTCAATCTTTATTTCTATTAAAAAATGGCACCTTTATACTCCCAATGGCTGGGGCACTCACCACCTCCTAGACCCAGACATTACAGAAAAAGCGAATTCCTCCAACAGCAAGCTCAGTCAGGAAAGAGGAAATGACCACTCCCGGTCACATGGTGCGCAAAGCAGTACCTACCCTGCACAGCACTTCCAAAGTGAAACTGAAACCTGTTTGTTACAGCCAAAAACACACAGCCTATGAGCCCAAATAAAACTCACACATAAAGCAGCATTAAATCAAACACAGACTGATTAATCCCGACTGTTCAATAATCCCCCTCAGAGGATCTAAACCCTTGAAACTATTGAGGTATAAGGAGCCACATTGTGACCCTGTGTTTAGAGTTTTCAATGTGTATAAAATTGAAACAATTTTACCTCCAGGGTTCATGCTGTGGAAAAGAAACACAGCCTCTCAAGTGTGACAGTCTTGTAGCAGCGCTCATGACATGGAGTTGAGTGAGAAAAGCAGGCAGTGAAACTCGTCAACACTTTTGGCTTAGGAGTTGTTAGCTGACAGTCTGGATGGATTTGCAGAAAGACTCTAACTTTTCATCAATGATCTCATTCAGAGGCTGACATGACATGACATGACTTGACTACTTAAAACTCCAGTCCCATATCGAAGGGCAACTACCCCTCTGAAAACTCTTCCGAAATCTTCTGACACTTCTCTGCCACCTCCTGTGATGAAAGACATAGAATTACTGGGGTAATAAGGTAGTGGGAGGGATATTTAAGCCTTTGACTGGGGTGTCTTTGCCTCCTCCTGGTGGCCAGATTCTGTATTTCCCAACAGTAAGGAATGAAGCCGTGGACTCTCCTTATCTTAAAGTGTATGTCAATTTAGATTAATCGGTGCCCAGTTTTTAATAATCCTATTAAAAACAAGGGCACTTTAATTCATCAAAATTTACTTTTCACTCGTTTTCTTCAAATACATTTTAATCCTGACAGCCACTACAGCGCTTCCTCTCCCCATCGCAAGCCCTCTTCGTGGGTCCAATATGATGAATCCGGGATTATTAAATGCCGGGCACCGATTCATCTAAATTGACATTCACTTTAAGAAGGAAAAGGAAACAATATAAAGTACAGTTTATAATCCAAATTTAAAATAGCTTATTTGGCATTAAGATAAGCTGTACACCGCTAGCGCAGGTTAAAATCACATCATAGGAAATTAGATATTCAAATTTCACCAGTTTATTTATTAATATAGTGACAATGGGTCATAGCCCTAATTAACAACTACACAAATATTTGTCACAGTGTAGGTAAATCATTTGTGTAAATTATATAACTACTGGAATAATCCTAAACAATATGACAAGACAAAGGGACAGGGATAACTATTTAAATATAGGTGTCTTGTAAAGTATTTAAGTAAGGGTGTGCAATCATATCACCCTACACATACACCAAAGTATAAGGCAAACATCTGTTCACAGAGTTTTAATCATTATTATTATTATACTTTATTTATAAAGCGCCAACATATTCCGTAGCGCTGTCCATGGGTATAATTTGTTTAAATAAAACAATGATATGAAACTTGTAAGAGATAGGACAAAATGTATAAACACATACAGGAGGAATTGAGGGCCCTATTCCCAAGGGAAATTACAATCTAGAAGGGTAGGAGGTTGAGAAACAGGAGGTGAGGACTGCAAGATTGAGAAATCCTATTACTCCCTTAAGTAACAAGTAATCCATATCTACCACTGTTTAGTAAATATTTTTTTTTAAAAAAGGAATAGTTATAGTGATTTACCTACTATGGGCTCACTTCCATTGAGCCATTAAAAATAGAGCCATAAGCTACTGAAGCGGCCGACAGCTAAAAGTAATTTACGGCTCCATATTAGTACCAGGTTTCCATTGAAGCATTTACCACTTTGCGTGTGGTCACCCATTTTGTGTAGGTGTAAGTTAGCGTTGAGTAAACTCTTCCACCCGATATGAATGTCGAAAAAATTAATAGGTTATTATGGTAACCCGACCTTACACTATACTTGATCGCAAATACGGCACCACACTATATTTTACCCATCACTCGCTGTTAAAAAAAATAAAAAAAATAACGCATGCGCAATATCTACCTCTCAACCGCACCCCCCCCGCAATAACTAATGTATTAACCCCTAATCCACAACGCAAAGTATCTATTTAAATCTATTATCTCCTAATCCGCCATTAACCCCCATTGCAATTACCCTAATAAATCTATTAACCCCTAAACCACCATAAACCCACATCACAATTACCCTAATAAATCTATTAACCCCTAAACCTCCAAACCCCACTATGCAAATGACTAATCAATAAGCCCCTAACCTAACATGCCCTAAATTAACCCCATTACATAAATTAAAATACTAAATTACAATTAAAATAAAAAACCTAACACTACTTTAAAAGTTAAAAATAAACTAAAGTTTAAATTAAGCGAAATTACAGAAAATAAAAAAGTCTAACATTACAAAAAATAAAGAAATGTATCCAAAATAAAAAAAGTAAAAACCCTCACAATAAAATAACCTAACTCTAAAAAAAAACTATATTACCCATTGCCCCTAAAGGGCCATTTCTATGTGCATCTATTACTGCTCTTAAAAGGGCATTCAGCTCTTAAGATGGCCCAAACCCCTAATCTAAAAATAACCTCCCCCAAAATTTAAAAAAGCCTAACTCTAACCCCAAGATAGGTACTCATGGTTCCTTAAGTCCGATGGAGAAGATCCTGTTCCAGGCACGATGAAGTCTTCTTCCAAGCGGCCGCCATCTTCTTCCAAGTCTGGGACCTCTTCCTTTTCTTCATCCTGGACCATGGAACTGAAGATCGGCGACCGCTGAGCAATGGAGTGTGGAGGATCCTCTTCATACAATCACCGTTGCACACTGAATAGGGAATTCAAGGTACGCAATTAAATATGGCATCCTTTGAATTCCTAGTGGATGATTTGATTCTTCAAATCCAAAATCAGCCAAAAGGATGAGAGCTACTGAAATATTATTGGCTGTTTAAAAAAAACATTACATATAATTTATATAGAAAAAAGCAGCATTACATGATATATGCACATAATGCTATAAATATACCCAACACTTGTGCTCTTGATACAAAGGGATTTATCAGACATATACAGTAATGTTCCCTTTATATATACAGTATGTGCTATTATCAATTCGTGTGGCTTCTAACTAACATGAAAACATCTAACAGACATAATATAATGTTACAGAACATGACACACATATTACATACCCAGTATACATGTAGGTTATAGTAGCCATTTAAATTAAACTGATTATGATCACATGACACACATATTACATACCCAGTATACATGTAGGTTATAGTAGCCATTTAAATCAAACTGATTATGATCACATGACACACATATTACATACCCAGTATACATGTAGGTTATAGTAGCCATTTAAACTGATTATGATCACATGACACACATATTACATACCCAGTATACATGTAGGTTATAGTAGCCATTTAAATGAAACTGATTATGATCACATATGTAAAGGTTACTGATATTGTGTTTTATTAAATACAATCAGTTTCCTCTCAGTAATTCCTCTGGTATATAACATAGAAATATATGCTTAGCATTGTACAGAAGAAAAGGTTTATGCACATGATGTGCATATTAAATATCTCCCATATGTCAATCATTTAAGACTGATGTTCTTGTTGATATCATGTATTAAACACTCTCTTCATATAAAGACGTAAATGTAATTATTTCCTCCCCTATGTAAATCAAACATACAACTCCTAACACTGGCATATTAATAAACAACACTGGGGGTCCTTTGGTGGTGAATGGTTGTGTAAACTGGATGAGGACAGATTTGTATATTCCTGTGTGGGTGTTTGGATTCTATCACATTTATATGAAGAGAAATTGAGGTGCACTGGAGCACTTAAAATCTGGGGCTTTTTAACTGGGATTTAGAAAGTATTATTTACAATAGGATCCTTTTTGATGCTTCTATTTAGAGAGTTTATCCTCTTCAGGGTAATTGCAAAAAGGTTGTACACTGTGTATATAAAGTTTGTGTGTAAATATTTGGTGTTTTGTGATATCCGATTTCAATAAAAAACATTTTCCCACTTTCTAAACATGTGAAAGGTTTCTTCCCTTGTGACTCCTTTCATGATATTTCAGACTACTCTTATGTGAAAAACTTTTTCCACACTCTGTACATGTGAACGGCTTTTCCCCTGTGTGAAACCTTTCATGATATTTCAGGTTACAATTTGTTATAAAACCTTTTCCACACTCTGTACATGTGAAAGGCTTTTCTCCTGTGTGAATCCTTTCATGATATTTCAGGTTACGATTTGTTATAAAACCTTTTCCACACTCTGTACATGTGAAAGGCTTTTCTCCGGTGTGAATCCTTTCATGCCTTTTCAGTTCACTCTTTTGTGTAAAACTTTTTCCACACTCTGTACATGTGAAAGGCTTTTCTCCGGTTGTGAATCCTTTCATGCCTTTTCAGGTCACTCGATTGTGTAAAACTTTTTCCACACTCTGTACATGTGAAAGGCTTTACTCCAGTGTGAATCCTTTCATGCCTTTTCAGTTCACTCTTTTCTGTAAAACTTTTTCCACACTCTGTACATGTGAAAGGCTTTACTCCAGTGTGAATCTTTTTATGAGTTTTCAGATGAGCCATTCGTTTATAACTTTTTCCACACTCTGTACATGTGAAAGACTTTTCCACGGTGTGAATCCTTTCATGCCTTTTCAGTTCACTCTTTTCTGTAAAACTTTTTCACACTCTGTACACTGTGAACGGCTTTTCTCCAATGTGAATCTTTTTATGAGTTTTCAGATGAGCCATTCGTGTATAACTTTTTCCACACTCTGTACATGTGAAAGGCTTTTCTCCAGTGTGAATCCTTTCATGATTTTTCAGATGACTCTTATCTGTAAAACATTTCCCACACTCTGTACATGTGAAAGGCTTTTCCCCTGTGTGAATCCTTTCATGCTTTTTCAGAACACTCTTTTGTGTAAAAGTTTTTCCACACTCTGTACATGTGAACGGCTTTTCCCCTGTGTGAATCCTTTCATGACTTTTCAGATGATTCATTTGTGTAACACATTTGGCGCACACAGGACATGTGTGTGGTTTCTCCCCTGTGTGAATTTTGTGGTGTTCTAATGGATGAGACATACATCTAAAGCTTTTCTCACATTCTGTAGATTTTAAGGTTTCTCCTTTGTATGAATCATTTGGCTAGAATGCAGACTTTTCCCTTCTTTAATATGTTTTGAAAACTCAGTACATAGTGTGGTTTATCCTCTGGGATAATAATCTCACTAGATAAGTCATAAATGTTGTCCTCTTGTTTGATGACTAAATTACTGTCTGTACATAATGATTGCTGCACAGTTCCTGCCAATTCACCATCTTCTTTAAATATCTGCTGTGATTTCCCCAATGGTTTGTGAATAGTCATTGGTGTCTAAGACTATTGGAGTTTGCAGTATCATTCTTATGCGTCTTGTAGTGAAGGATGGATATGAACTATTCACGTGTTTGTCTACATAAAAAGAAATGGAATAAAGAAAAATAAGAATGTTTATTCTTTTTAATATAATCCATCTCAATTAAAAAAACTTTTTTATACTCAAAAATATCTTCTGTTTTGTATTTTGAATTTATTTACCTGAAAATCACAAATTAAAAAAGCATAACATAGAATGTAAACATTACTTCATCAATGTAACCTAAATTACTGATTACTGATGAAAACAAGTTATAGGGCCGCATTAAAACAAAGGTGCGTGTGGATAATGTTCTCAGCCAGGAACAGGTACATCTGTATTCTGGGCAAGAGAGGTGGCATCCACCATCCTCAATTAACATTGCACAAGCAACTGCACATACAGTCCTGCACGGCTCATGCTTAACCAGTTGGGTGAGAACATGATGTCTTAATCATAACAGACTAATAATCAGTGTGAGATGTTTTTGAGAGGGTAAGAATCAGTGATCTTATGATACTTGTTAGCTTTGGCTGTGGTTGTTCTAATTATGGAAACAGCCACAAACTTTATTAGTCTAATAATACTCACTGTTAAAATTAAGCACACAAATCAGTGGTGGTTCTGGGGTGGGAAAACTGGTTGAGTTATGGGTGTTTCACACATGGGAAAAAGGTAGGCAAAATTGTAGTTATGGGTGTTTCCATGAGCGAGGTCAGGGCAGGGGAAGATGGAGTTGTAGGTGCTCTGAGTAATGAACCAGCTCTGGGGGTGAGGTTAGGCAGTTGTTAGACATGGTCTGTCTACTGTATAAGGACAGAGGGGGGTAGTATTTTTTACCCTCCTCCTTAGCCCCAATTGGGGTTGCTCCTTCTTTATAACGGTCACTGACACAAATGTTCTTAAAGATGCAGATATAAATATAATAGTTTAGGGGGCGGAGCTAACCGCCAAACTGAATGGCTGCAAGTGAGAAGAGCTCCGCAAGTGAATTGGTAAAAGTGGAATTAAACTGCTTACTAAGTGTTCAGCCACAATAGATCCGGCATCCTATTTGCCAATGATCATCTAGTGGCAACTTCTGAGTGGACATTTTACTAATTTGGGCTACTCTATGATTGAAAGCCGTGAGCCACCTCTGCTCACATCCCAGGCAAGCCAGAGCTAAACAAAAGACACCAGAGGGTCGGGGCTCTGCTCTGGTGCCCTCACAGCTACAAGATAGGGGACCTCTAAAACCTGAGCGGGAGGAAGATCTCTGCATATTTGTAATGGCCGACACCGGCCCACGCCGCTTCACACGACCCGCAAGTTGGGCCCTTACAACATCTGACCTGCTGATCTGCTGCCAAACGCTAATCCGACCTTGATCGCCAGACATTGGGAGGTCTCTCCCAAAGTTGCTTACGCCTGCTTGCTGAGTCCCCGAGGGCTACATAAGTGCGACATCTGCGCTGCCGGAGTGGTGCGAACGCCCGCCATTTTGGCCCAGTTTTCCACAGGGGACTTATACAGGCCACAGCAAGACAGGACCCATCCAGAGCACAGCCAAGGGACCTATATTCCTAGAGGTGAGATACCTACCAGCACGCGAGCCCAGGGCTGCTCCAGCTGGTCACTGCTGGCATATTCACATAGGCCCTTGCCACAGGGGAGTACATGCTATAGCAGAAAGAGCCATACCCTGTGCAACCAAAAGACAAGCCTTATACCTGTATCCCCCACCTGATTGAGTCATCTTACCTCAGTAAAATACAATAAGAGACGGTGGGGTTTTATCAAGAGGACCTACTGGGAGTTGAGGTGCCTAGAGGCCTCGTACCTAAAAACAAACAATAGCCCCTTTCTGCAAATTAAAACAAATACAAAGATTTTAAAAGGAGACTCTTGGAGATAAAAGAGACCCATTAGGCCAAGTGCAGCTAAGATCCTACTCTCACTGTGATTACAGAGACTCTCCTCCCAGAGACTATCAATCTCACTATAGGGGGCCTACACATTTTAGAGGCCTCTTTCTGTCCTATCCACCAACCGCTGAGAAAGTGCTCTCACTGGCCTACTTGCTGTAGCTCCGGAGGGCCGGGGCTCTGCTCCGGAGCACACGAGAAGAACCTACTAGGTGCAACGGGCGATGGACAAGGGAGCACTCAAGATCCATTTCAGACCACCATTATCATTGCAGAGACGCCTGAGAAGGGCATTTACCGGAGGTGACACCAACCCGGGGGAGGGCTAAGGGAGGGCAGGCGAGGCTCCTTGAGATCAAACAGGACCGGAGGGACCTGAAAACACTGAGTCACAAAATTGGATGCTATATTCAAGTGGCGTGAACTGCCGCCATTTTTAGATACTAGGGCCAGTAGTGGAAGCCTCGCACCTCGGATATCATGGAGTGCTTGCAACTTACTAGCTGGGGAATTTGGAGCTTAAAATACCTGCCACCCCAACCCTCACTCCCATACAGACCCCAACAGCCCTCCTGCATTAAGGGGAACAGCCGGAAGAAATGGTCCCTGAGGCCTTCACCCACGTGGTGAGTACAGGTGAGAGAGTACTTAAGCCTCAGTACTACAGCAGCCCAATAGTTCTTGGCCCTAACTATTTGTCACTGCGTGCCACTGGTTCCTCTCCAGGTGTTTGCTGCTCTTTGTGTTGGGGCTACAGACCGTAGGTACCACCCTACATACTCATTGACCCTCATTCCTCTGGCCACACAGCCATAACATGACACCTGTTTGAGACGTTCCTCTTCCCTAATCCATTCAGGAGGCCACTTACCCTTGCTACCTCTGAGAGCCTTAGAGGAACTGTATACTAGGCGATTGCCCGATTATTGTGGACTTTGGTTCAAAGCTATTCTATACACCCACAAACCCTATCTCGGCTCTCTGAGGCCCTACAGACCTATACTATAGTATGCAAGCTCACAGATTTTAGGCCTTCCTTAAACCTGAGTAAGTCTACCTCTAATTTAGTAACATAAGCTTCAGGATCTATGTGCCAGAAGTACTCAACCTGTCTCACACACCCTGGCCTAGTTTTCCTGGCACCTATCACACAGGCCCAGCTGTTGGTTGCTGAACCCACCATCTGAGACGTTAACCGGGACACTGAGGTACTATCCTTTGATTGCTCTTAAGTTAACCATCCTGATCTCAAAAATGTCTCCCAGGGATGTTTGTAAAATCTGAAAGCTGCTTCGTCAGCCTAATTGTCTTTGGGGCACCTACCCAAAGTGTAGTGTTATTTTATTGTTTAACCCATAATTTACCACCCACAGGAGTTTCCCTCTCGCATTAACTCTCATCCTAACGTTTTATTTCCACAGGGTTCCTGTTTTCCTGTTTTATATGTTACTTTCTGCATAATTGTGCGGGTTGTGCGAGACCTGCTTTTGTTATGTTATAATTTTAAGTTTATAATTGCACACTGTAACCTGTGAGACCCCTCAATACTCCTCCTTTCCGGCTCAGCTAGTCTGGGCTGGTCACTTCCTCATACCTTTTCCCCTTCCTTCTGGTCGTACCCCCTATTCCCCGAGTTAAGAGGGGGCCTTCAGGCCCTTCCTGAGTGATGGTTTTTGCCCGCTGATAAGAGTCTGGTGCGCCAAATCATTGGTTATATAGTTTGATCAGAACTGTATCAGCTCACTCACTAAGTTGCCCTGGTATATATATCCTACCCATTGCCAACAGACATAGTGTTATTGTATGTACTGATTACACTGCATAGTCCTGACTCTTCTCGGGGTCAGCTGCCCGGGGGACCCCCAACTGGCTCTACCTTTCCGACTTGCTTGTCTTTGTTGGTCGCTCCCCTCTCCCTTTCCCTTCCTCCAGGTCATATCCTTTACTCCCGAGCCGGGCGGGGGTCCACGGGGACTCTATTGGGTGGTGGGTCCTGCCCTGACAGGAAGTGTACGGGTCTCTCTTTATTAACCTGTGCCCGGAGGGATTCCTGCTGGTCTTTGCCCCCCCTGTGGCGGTTTTCCTGTGACATATTTTAAGCAGGAAAAACTTTGGTCTTTAACTTGACCGCCGCCATGGAGGGGTAGGGGTGGGGGAAGACCTCCCGGCCCTACTCCATAGACAAATGTCCATTAGTTTCTTCTGGGTGTATTTAATGCACTCTCCTGAGAGATATCAGGTGACTTCTTGACCTTACTCATCCTGCACTCCCAGTTAACTGTCCACTTATTTCTCTACTGTATCAGAAAATGCCTCATACTTCCAGTCGGCACTCCAAACCCAAGGGCCAGTTAAGAAAACGGTTCCTAGACCGTTTCTTTCATGTAATTAGCAAGAGTCCATGAGCTAGTGACGTATGGGATATACATTCCTACCAGGAGGGGCAAAGTTTCCCAAACCTTAAAATGCCTATAAATACAACCCTCACCACACCCACAATTCAGTTTTACAAACCTTTGCCTCCCATGGAGGTTGTGAAGTAAGTTTGTGCTAGATTCTACGTTGATATGCGCTTCTCAGCAGGTTGAAGCCTGGTTTTCCTCTCAGAGTGCAGTGAATGTCAGAGGGATGTGAAGAGAGTATTGCCTATTTGAATACAATGGTCTTCCTCTAGGAGATCTATTTCATAGGTTCTCTGTTATCGGTCGTAGAGATTTCTTCTCCTACCTCCCTTTTCAGATCGACGATATACTCTTATGTACCATTACCTCTACTGATTCTCGTTTCAGTACTGGTTTGGCTATCTGCTTTATGTAGATGAGTGTCCTGGGGTAAGTAAGTCTTATTTTTTGTGACACTCTAAGCTATGGTTGGGCACTTTATATGTAAAGTTCTAAATATATGTGTTTAAACTTATATTTGCCATGATTCAGGATAATCAGTATTCTTTCATTCAGACTGTCAGTTTCATTATTTGGGATAATGCATATGAATATATATTTTTTCTTACCTTGAGAAATTTTCAATTGACTATTTTTCCCTGCGGGCTGTTGTAGGCTCTCGGGGGCAGAAAATGCTTCATTTTATTGCGTCATTTTTGGCGCAAACTTTTTTGGCGCAAAATTTGGTCATTTCCGGCGCCGTAGTTGACGCCGGAAGTTGTTCGTAGCTACGTCATTTTTTTGACGCATGTGTATTCAGACGTTTTTTTTGCGCCAAAAAATGTGGGCGTCGGTTTTCGGCGTCAGAAGATGTGACGTCATATTTGGCGCCAAAAGATATGGGCGTTGTATTGACCCCAATAATGTGGGTTACATTATTTAAGTCTCATATTTTTTGCTGCTCTCTGGTTGCTAGAGGGCTTATTTATTTTGCATTTTTCTACCATTCCTGAAACTGTAATTTAAGGAATTTGATAATTTTGCTTTATATGTTGTTTTTTTTCTATTACATATTGCAAGATATCTCGTATACTGTTCCTGAATCAAAACATGCTAACGGATTCCTGTTGACTGATATCAGTCCTACCAAAGCTAAGTTCATTTATTTTAATGTTATGAATGTTTATCTTTAGCTATGGTTTGTAATAAGTTATCATGTGATAAACTTTTACATGCAGAATCTATTAGTATTTATGTTTTCATATATTGCTATTCTTTTTACATCTTATGTACAAGATATACTTAGAAATTTTATAAGAATATTTTTCTGATTCTATGTTAAAGGCTTTGTCTGACATTGCACCTTCTAATAAAATGTTTAGGTCTTTTTCAAACTTCTTTGGTTGATGAAGTTTCAAATGACCAACAACATACTGAATTATCCTTCTCTGATGGTGTTTTTTCTCATTCAGAATTTTCTTCATCAGATATTGACACTAACAAATCTACTTTTTTATTTTTATTAGAGTACATTTGTTCTTTGTTGAAAAGGTGTTGATTATTTTGGATATTGAGGTAACTAGTTCTTTTTCAAGACTAGCTAACATTTTATTTCTGCTTATTTAATCTTCTGTGTTTTCAGAGGTTTTTTTTTCCAGTTCCTGATACTAGGGAATGGAATAGGCTGAGAATTTTCTTTTATTCCTTCTTCAAGGGTTTTAAATTATATTCTTTGCCGGGCAGTTAATTTCAGTTTTGAGGTTTCCCCAATTTAATGGGGCTATCTCTACTCCTGCTAAATATGCTATTGTTTCTATAGCAAAATAGTATTTATTTTCCTTTTAGATGGTTGTATCTTATTTAAGGAAAATTATTTATTTTCAGGTACTTTTCTTGGACCTGTGATTTATTTGGATGATGTTGCAATTGCTTCATTTTTCTGTTTGGATACTTTAAGATCAAGTATCGGATTATGATTTATTTAGCATTGTTAAAGGGACAAAATCTACTGCTCATTTGAGGTTCAGACTGGGTGCTGTTGTGTTGTCTTGTTGTCTTGCATTTGTTGATTATGCAAGTCCAGTGTGTTGACTGGTCCTTTAACTTGATTAACATGCTAATAATTTAATTTGTGTCTTCATTTTATTGAATATTTTCGCAAATGAGGTTTAATCTATGTCTTTAGCTGTTTTAGCTAGAAGAATTTTGTGATTTCTAAAAAAATCCATATTTCTTTTTTTCCCAAGATAATCAATTATTTGGTTCATAATTGGATTCAATTCTTAACTGTTACTCTGGGCTTCAAGATTGAGTTCTAAGACTAAAACTTTAAGCTAATATTAGTTTGGTTGTTCTTACTAAGGAATGAAATCCTAAATTCTTACCCAAGTAACATGTTTTTTATTGGAAGTTTTTTAGTTCAAAATTAGCTCCCTAAATTTGCATGTATGTGCCGTATTCCAGCTTGGCTGGTAAGGGGCAGGTTAAGTCTTTTTTGAAATTTGTTTGGTTCTATTCGGTCCAAATTTCTTAGATTTGGGGTACAGAATAAGATTCAGAGTAAAACCGTCTGTGAGAAGTCTTTTTTTCTCTATTATATTCCAGCTATTCCAGTAAGGCTAACACTTTCCTTAAGTGTGTTTTCAGTCCTATATATTTGGGGTTTTGATGAAGCGCGGCTGTTCACCCGTTGGGGAGTAGCGCTGCTCAGACCTGGAGTTTTCTGGGTATTTATTCCAGTTCCATTTTTAGGAAATGGGTTTTGGGGTTTTATTCAAGACTATTCATTGTTCTAAAGATAGAAAATCTTTCTGAATTGTCATATAAGTATACCATTTTTTAGAATGGTGTTTATATAGTCTATTTTGCCTTTTTGGTCAGTGATACATTATTTGTTTACAATAGGTACAATAGATGCATATCTTTTTGAGATTCTCTTTTTTGACAAGCATTACCGATTTGTTGCTTTTCCTTCTGGTCTAGCGACAGTTCTAAGAATCTTTTCAAGGTTCTCAGTGTTCCTTATTTGGACAGTCTCGTGGTACTGGCTCAGTCTTTTCGTTCTGCGGAATCTCATACGATTCAACTTTGTTTCTTCAAGACATGGTTAGAGGATCTTTTATCAAAAGCTTCTTGATTCCTTACATAAAGGGTCTCCTTTTTTAGGTTTCCAGATAGTTTGTGTCAATGTCTTTGTCTCTAACAGACAAGTGACAATTTTATTGGGGTTCCGTCTGTCGGAACCTTCAGTCCTCTATTATTTCCTTCAGTTTCTATATAGGCATGGAAGTTTTAGGTCTCATGGCTGCAGGATTGGATTCGATTCCCTTTGCTCATTTTCATAGGAAACCTTTCCAGTTTTTTATGCTGAATAATGGTGCAGGGATTCTAGGATATCACTTTTTATTATCTTCGAATCCTAATGTTTAACTATCTTTGATTCGGTGGTTAAGATCACCATCATTTAGTTCTACAAAGTCTCTTCGGTTCTTTCAACCTGGACCATGATCTCTACAGATGCGAGTCTTTTAGGTTGGGAGGCTGTCTGAGGATCTCTGTCAGCACAAAGGGTTTGGAAATCTCAGGAGACGAGATTACCAATTGATATTTTGGAACTCCGTGCATTCTCAAGTTCTTCAGTTTGGTTTCTTTTTGAAGAAGAGACGTTTATTGTTTTTTTCAGACAATGTCACAACTGTGGCGTATGTCAATCATCAGGGTGGGACTATCAGTCCTTAGGGCTGTGACAGAAGTATCTCGGATATTTGCTTGGGCTAAATCCAGCTCCGGGAGAATGGTCTTCTTTACCCAGATATGTTTTTCAATTTTTCAGATGTGAGGGCTTCCCGAAATAGATCTGTTGGCATCTCATCTAAACAAGAACTTCCCAGGGGCCTATTCAGGTCAGGGATCCTCAGGCGGAAGTAGTGTATGCATTGACACTTCCTTGGAATTATCACTCTTGCCTATATTTTTTCATCTCTGGTTCTTCTTTTAAGAGTGATTTTCAAAATCATCAGAGAGCAATCTTTGGTGTGGCTGGTGGCTCTAGCATGGCCACACAGGTTTGGGTATATGGTTCTTGTTCGGATGGTTCAGTTGCCAATCTTGGTTACTTCCATTAAGGCCAGACCTTATACTTAAACATTCGTTTTTTTCATCTGGAATTCAAATTATTAATTTGATGGATGAAAATGTAACGCTTAGTACTTAGTCATAGAAGTTTCTCTGACTCTGTATTAATACTATGTTGCAGGCTCATAAATCTATGTCTAGTAGATTTATTATCGAGTTTGGAAGATTTACATCTCATGATGCTCTTCTTATGATTTCTCTTGGCATTCTTTTAGAATTCCTAGGATTTTATAGTTTCTTCATAAGTTTTTGTCTGCATGTTCCTTGAAAGGACAAATCTCTGCTTTTCCTGTGCTGTTTCACAGTAAGAATTGCTAAATCTTCTGATATTCATTGTTTTGTTCTGGCTTTGTTTGTATCAAGCCTGTCATTAAGTCAATTTCTCCTCCTTGGGTCTTAATTTGGTTCTGAAGGCTTTACAGGCTCTTCTGTTGAGCATATGCTTTCTTTGGACATTAATTACTTTCTTGGAAAGTATTCTTCTTTTTAGACATCATCTTCAGCTAGAACAGTTTTTTGAATTATCTGTTTTTTCTTGTGAATCTCCTTTTTCTGATTTTTCATCAGGTTAAGGGTGGTTTTTTGCTGTCCTCATGTCAATTTTACCTAAAGTTGTAGATTTCTAACAACATTGATAGAGGGAATATTGTCCCTTCCGTGTGTCCTAATCCTAAAGAATTCTTTGGATGTGGTAAGAGTTTTGAAATATTATTGTGAAGCTACTCAGATTTCAGACAAACTTCTAGTCTATTTGTTTATCTTTTGTCTGGTTTATAGGAAAGGTCAGAAGGCTTGCTGCCATTTCTTTGGGCACTTGGGTTAAGCTTTTTGATTCATCATTGCTTATTTGGAGTCGGGGTTAATCCCCCGCCTCAGAGGATTACGGGCTCATTCTACTAGGTCAGTTTCTACTTCCTGGATTTATAAAGAATGAAGCTTCTGTTGATCAGATTTGGCAAAGCAATTACTTGGTTTTCTTTGCATACTTTTACTAAATTCTACCATTTTGATGTTTTCCTCTCTTCAGAAGCAGTTTTGGTAGAATGGGTACTTCAGGCAGCTGTTTCAGTTTGATTCTTCTGCTTATTATTTCAGTTTTTTTCATTATAAAAATTGAAACTTTTTGATTTGGGTAGTGGATTAATTTTTCAGCGGAATTGGGCTGTCTTTATTTTATCCCTCCCTCTCTAGTGACTCTTGCGTGGAAGTTCCACATCTTGGGTATCTGCTATCCCATACGTCACTAGCTCATGGACTCTTGCTAATTACATGAAAGAAAACATAATTTATGTAAGAACTTACCTGATAAATTCATTTCTTTCATATTAGCAAGAGTCCATGAGGCCCACCCTTTTTTGTGGTGGTTATGATTTTTTTGTATAAAGCACAATTATTCCAATTCCTTATTTTGATGCTTTCGCTCCTTCTTATCACCCCACTTCTTGGCTATTCGTTAAACTGAATTGTGGGTGTGGTGAGGGGTGTATTTATAGGCATATTAAGGTTTGGGAAACTTTGCCCCTCCTGGTAGGAATGTATATCCCATACGTCCACTAGCTCATGGACTCTTGCTAATATGAAAGAAATTAATTTATCAGGTAAGTTCTTACATAAATTATGTTTTTGCTAAACCACACAAAGAGCCTGATGAAGATTCAGGGGATGGCTTAAGTGAGTCCTGAATCCTTGGGAAAGGGGTCCCAACACGATGCCACCCCATCTTCTCAATCCCAACACTTCATTACAGAGGACACTCTCAAGAAAATGTTTGCACGCCAGACGCGTTGATTACGAAATAAATACAAAGGATCCATGCAGAACTCAAAAAAGACATTTCAGAAATAGGAGACAGGGTAGATTCAATTGAGAGAAAGCACGATGACATCACTACAGACCAATCAAGCCTCTTGGCTTACTCTGAAGCATTGTCGGATCAACTAAGCCAACTTGAATTTAAACTTGCTGACGTGGAAGATTGCGCCCGAAGGAACAACATCAGATTTCCGAGGGATACCCGGAAAACATTGCACCTGCAGAACTATCTGACAGAACTCTTTGAAGGTCTGTTGGGCTCCACTGAGGGCATGACTACCCATATGGAGAGAGCCCACAGAGCTTTGCGGCCAAGAACGGTCTCATAGGAGAAGCTACGAGATGTCATAGTCCTGCTTTCACAGCTTTCTCTTTAAAGATAGGCTCATGCAAGCTGCCTTTTGCAAACCGCAATTAGAGGAAAAATTCCAGGAGATCCAGCTGTTGCCGAACTTGTCGGCGCACAACGTTACAGTATAGAAGACAATATCAACCAGTCACAACGTTGCTCAGACGGGCAGGCATTAAATACAGATGGGGTTACCCGGCCAAGCTTATAATCCCTAGAGATAACCAGACACACATAGTGTCCTCGCTGTCTCAGGGAACCACCCTGCTTGCACAATGGGGACTTCAAAACGACAGCTCGTCAGAACCTGCCCCCTGTTGGGGCGAAACTGAGAGCCATGGCTCCAGAATGGTCTATTAAGGATCAGCGGCCTAAGAAGCAGAAAACCACAGCAGACACAGGATTCGCAAAGGTCCCATGCACTACCTCCTTGAAAATATGGCACCAACAGAGATAACACTTCCTCCCTCCATTGAACCCCCTCGCTCTTGTCCATAGGACAGGTAGGAGCGAAAGAGGCAAATAAGTTAAGACTGTCCGATTTTAGGCCCAGCACTTTGTAAATATTGACTATGTTTACACCTACTTTGTTAGAGTTTAAGTCTGGTTAAGTAACGCTAAAGGGCACACAAGGCACAGGTTGATTACTTCCAGGTTCAAAGGAGGGTTATTAAAACCATTACCAATGTTGAGCGGGGCGTAACCGTGCAGGCTCATGGTTGCACAGTGAAGGAGCTCCGTGGCCGTTCCCTGCCCAGCGGTCTATTAAATGCCCTAACGAAATCCTAAACGATATAGACACATGTGTTAATGCCTCCGCATCTGTCACTCGCTCCTTTGCTACTATCTGAAGTGAAGACGGACCTTCTGACAGCCGCTTGAGTGAAGCGCTTATGGAGTGAAGACCGGGCGCAATCTTGCTAGCCTGCATAGCAGAACGTCAGCTATCAGAGGGCCTACACAAAAAGTTTAATCTGGGCTGGCTTGCAGACGGGCTGAAATAGATGACCCACGACGGATGTCGGTAAGACTATAATACCCAAATAACTTGATCCAAATAAAAGTGGGTCATGTGAGTCAGAGTACTTCAGGCAACATATCGCTCCGTTGCGGCGCAACTGATAAAGGAGAGAGCACTACCATATTGTCTCTCAAAAGACTGTCTTTCAGATATTGTTGTGGACATTTTTGCATTAGTGCCTAAACTCACAATACCCATTTATCGCTACTAAGCAGCCTTTTGTGACAATTGGATTTTCGCTGCACACATTACTAGATCCGATTATAACTATAATAACAGATGCTATATATCTACATGAGAGGGTGACAGGAACCACAGGAAATTACTGTGCAATTACAGGTCTTGGCAAATATTTTCTGGGACTGTAAGTTACAGATCATACTACTATATATTACCACACGATTCAAGCTGTTCATTTTAATCCGCATGGGCATGATGCTGTGACAGGCCTGTCCTACAGACAGTGTGAATGAGCTTATGGCAGCAAGAAAGTCGACGAGAGCCAACAAATCAGCAGCTATTACCTCTGTTACTCCAGTTAGCTCATATTTTACGCTTAAAGGAAAGAACAGTGCCAAAGCCTTAAACACAACTACACTAACTCCAACAATGGAGCCCGCAGATTTAATGGTTGATGCATCCCTGCCACAAACTACTCTAACACAGATACAGCACAATATCGCACAAACTCCCATCAAAAAATGACATAGCCGACTTAAAATCTTTTATTAAAGGCGAAATTTCATCCCTCAGAAAAGACATGAACGAATTAAATTCAAAAATTGAATATATTGAAGAGGGTCAAGAGCAACTAGAAACCTTGGTCAGTGAAAATACGCACATTTGAACTGCCAGGCTTCTCTAGTCCAGTCTTTACAGCTGAAAGTGGAAGATCTGGACAATCGTGGCCGGCGCAGTAATCTAAGAATACGGGGTATCCCCGAGACGGTCACCCAAGACACTCTCACAGAATACCTTCTGAGGCTCTTTAAGCATCTAGAGTCTAACTTAGACCTCTCTGAAACATCTATCGAGAGGGCCCATAGAGCCCTAAGACCAAAGCCCGCTCCCACCGAATCCACCAAGGGACGTTATTTTGAAATTTGTCATTTTTCAACAAAAAGAGGCAATCTGGAAGAAAGCCAGGATACATAGATCAATAACCTTTCAGGGACATAATCTACAAATCTACCAGAACTTATGCCCTGCAACCATCGAAAGAAGAAGATCACTACGTTTTATTACGTCTATCCTACAAGATCATAACATAAAAATATAGATGGGGTTTCCCATTTAGCCTATTAGTGCACAAAGATGGGAAGACCTATGTGTATAAAGATATGGAGGACTTGGACACTCTAGCAAAAGGCCTTAACCTTGCCTTTGAGACACCTACGAACCAGGAAATGGCGAATCCAAGCACGTCCTCATCTCAACTACCCCTTCCACGCAGATCACTGTGGACCAGAGTTTCTAGACGCCGCAATCAGGACATTACAAATAAGTGAACTGAAAGCATACATTTTCTTTCTACCATTTTCTTTTTCCTTAGAGGAGAGAGAGAGGCCCTGCCATTTGTCAATACAGGTCGTATATATTTGTTTCTTTATTAAAATTTAGCGTTGCATATCTGTACCTTTTAAGATAATATACCGTAGAGGGTAAAATGTGTATATGTTTTTACCAATACGTAACTTTTATTATAGGACCACAGTTATTGCAATGATATTTCAAGTTGTCACAGTTGAGTTACAGTGTTATTCAGGTTATTGTTATTAAAGGTTATGTGTGGGTGAAGAGTTTCAGATGTCAGTCCCAATTAGACAAGTAACATTACTATGCATAGTATTATATAGGCTCACATATGAGTAAATAAACTGAATGGCATTTGCGGTCTTTCAATGTATTTCATGCTATATCCCGTATATTCCTTTGAAAAAGACCGTTGGGAGGGAGCAGCTTCCTCACCAACATATTCTTGTTTATGAATGTGTTTTTGTTAAAAATTCTTAAGATGTTTAAATGTCGACCACCCTTTTTCTTTCTTCTCTTTCTATGCTGCAAAACATACATAAGACAAAATCTAAGTAGCTACACTTCCTCTTGCCATGCCATCAACGGTCATACAAGCCCTAGGCTTTATATACTGATTTATCATGCCTAAAACATTCTCCAAAAAAACTTCCCTCAAATACGCTAATGATCCAATCCATTAACGCTCAGGGTCTAAATATACCTAACAAAAGATCACAAGCCCTTAGAGATTTTAATGGAAATAAATCGGATTTAATATTCATACAGGAAACCCACTTCCGTAGGGAAGGGAACCCAATACATTTAAACAAAAATTTGGAGCCTGCTATTACGCTTCTCATACAAACTCTAAAAAACAACGGAGTGGGTATTCTAATAAAAAAAAATATCCCATTTCAGGACATTGAAGTTTTGAGAGATAAACAGGGTAGATTCCTCATAGTGGTGGGACTTCTGTACGGCAGACCGATTACTCTGGTCTCCTTCTATACTCCTAATACTAAGCAAGCCTCTTTTATGAAACAACTAGCTAATCACATCCTAGAACACCAAAAAGGGATTCTAATAATGTGCGGAGATCTAAACATGCCAATAAATCCCCTAAAAGATTGCTCGGCAGCCCGATCGTCGGTTCCCCAATCACAAATAACACAGACTCAAAATACACTAAAAAAACTAGCTGTGAAAGACCTTTGGAGGTTGCACCACCCTGATAAGGAGGATTACACTTTTTTTTCATTCCCACACAAACAATACTCACGCATTGATTACATATTCACCGATGTTACAGGCTTCGTCCTATTCAGATCCACTCATAAGAACCCTATAATGTGGTCAGACCACGCCTCAGTGGTGGGTGATTTATGTTGGCCCTCTAAACCCATCCATGATTATGTTTGGAAATTAGACCCCCAGATTTTATCAGACACCAGGTATAACACAACAAATCTCCTTGGCCATCACAGACTATTTTTCAAATAATGTAACTGTCGGAGTTTTCTCCGTCCTCAATATGGGAGGCCCATAAATGTGTTATATACGGGGAGAACTTATGTCTATAAAGGCCTCCATGAATAAAAAAAGACACGAATACACCTCAAAGCTAATCTCCAATATAGAATCCTTAAGAGAACCGGCATAAAGCCCATCCTACTAACCATGACCTGTTGCTATCTATCCAAAAAGAAAAAGATAAACTACCCATCCCTTATAAATAAAGAACATAAAAAACAAGCATTACGTCTCAGCAATGGAACTATGAGGGTCAAAATAAATCGGGTAGATCTCTGGCGAGATATTTGAGACTTAAACAACAAAAAACTATATCCTAACTATAAAGGACAAAAATGATGTAACACACCATTCCACACAAGCAATAGTCAAAGTATTCCACAAATACTTTAAAGACCTTTACAATCTTAATAATGATAGAGATAATAACAAATCTTATCAAGAAGATAAATTAAGAGATATAAATACATATCTAACATCACTCAATCTCCCTAGCCTAACAGAGGACCAACAATCCCTCTTGGAGGAACCTATATCTTTAGAAGAAATTAAAAAGGTGATTAAGGACCTCCCTTTAAATAAGGCGCCTGGTCCTGATGGCTTCAGGTAACCAATATTATAAAACTTTTGGGGAAGAACTACTTCCACACATCTACGCGTATTTCAACCATATAGAGGAAACTAAACAATTCTCTTCCAGTCTCTGGAGGCCCATATTACCTTACTCCCTAAGCCAAGAAGTCATTAGATTGTCCTGCCCACTATCGCCCAATCTCTTTAATTAACACAGATGCTAAAATATACGCAAAGGCCCTAGCGATTAGACTTAATTCGATATTACCAACCTTGATTCACCAGGACCAGGTAGGATTTATCCCAAGAGAGAGGCAAAGGACAACACGGGTCAGGGCCCTTAAATCTAATCCAACATATGCAGGATAGCAATATCCAGGAATTTTGCTGTCCATAGACGCAGAGAAGGCCTTTGACCGTGTTGGCTGGGACTTCTTGAGAGCCACCTTGGGGCTCATGGGCCTGGGACCTAAGATAGTGGATAGAATATTTGCGCTCTACGCAAAGCCTACCGCCAAATTGATAATTAATGGCACATTGTCCCCCCCCTTTTGAAATAAAAACGGAACTCGTCAGGGATGCCCTCTTTCCCCACTTTTATTTGCCTGTTTTATTGAAACCCTAGCCACCAAGATTAGACAGAAATACATCGATCAAGGGAGTCCAGGTCAATTTGGAAATGTACACCATATCATTATTCGCGGATGATATCCTTTTCACCATATCTGACCCGGGGTGGCATCTATCCCTCCTCTGTTGGGGGAATTTGATAGATTTAATTCTCTGTCTAATTTTGCAATAACAAAACAAAAATCTGAGGTTTTAAATGTAAATTTAGATAAGCAAACATTAGCAAACACACCAAAATCTTATGCCCTTTACATGGGTGTCCCCATAGCCTTACGCTATTTGGGTATAAATTTGACCACTCAAATCGAGAACATATTCCAGCTTAACTATATCCCAATCAAAAAACTATAATAAGGGATCTATCATCCTGGCTCTCAAGAAGCTATCCTGGATGGGGAGAATAAATATACTAAAAATGAATATCTTCCCCAGGTTTATTATACGTTATGCAGGCTCTACCGATCCCGATTCCCAAAAACTATTACTGTAACCATGCAGAAAGCTTTTAGTGACTATGTGTGGCGTAGAAGACCCCCCAAGGATAAATTCTAGAATCATGCAAGCCCCAAGACTTCAGGGAGGTGTTGGGTATCCCGAACATTGAAAAATACCGCCAGGGCCATATTCCTCCAGAGAGTTGTGGACTGGTGCATACATTTTGACCACAAAAGATGGGTCCGGCTCGAACATAGTTTGTCAGGAAAATCGCATTTGGGGAGGTTGTGCTGGGATCCGTCCTTTGTAGCACACAAACATAATTTGGGCTCCCATTTGATTGGAGAAACATATAAAAAACTGGGAGGCTACGTTAATATCCAATTTATATGTGTCCTCAAAACCCTCCCCTCTAACATCTATCATTGAATTCGATCAATTCAAATTAGACTACGCAAAACAGATGAATTCCCACTTTACACCCTACAGAGATATCCCGATTCACTACATTTCATCAAATGAAAAGCTACTACCGAGAGAGAGCCTTATTGATAAGGGATATAGTATATTTAGCAACTGGTACCATTACACCAGACTTCACTACTACATATCACACCATAATCAGAGAGGGAATTTGCTTAGACCGCTTACCATTTTCGAGCTTCTATGTGCCGCAACCCCCCATTAACACACACTTTATCACTAATATATAAAATACTGACTCAAATTCCTCCGAGTCATACCCATACATTCATCGAAAAATGGGAGGATGAACTGGGAATAATTATTACTCCCTCAGACGAGCTCCATAATATACCAAAACATTCCCAGCGACCCTCTATCTCTCTATCACTTCAAGAAATTAATATAAAGCTATTGCATAGATGGTATCTATCTCCGGTGAAACTTAATAGGCTATACAAAAACAAATCTAAGAGGTGTTGGAGATGTGGACATGGGCATGGCAACCTCGCCCATATGTGGTGGTGGTGCAATGCGGTCCAGACTTTCTGGAGAAGGTATAGTAGAGGAAAGTAGAAATCATATTGGAAACCCGGCTACCGCTGGATCCGCAATTTGGCTATTGAACAAACACACTAAACTTAAACTAAACACCAGTTGAAATTATTCTATATAATGACAACTAGTGCCAAGATACCTTTTAGCTAAGAATTGGAAGACTAGAGAGGCTCCGTCCCAAACAATGGTGAAACACTAAAGTATCGGAAATAGTCAGCATATGAAGAGTACTATTACCTTAAAAATAATAAATGGATATATTCGCAGAGATAAGTAATTACCTGGGAGGGATATATGAAAAATAATGAACATACAAAACCCTTTGATGGCTGATGTAGAGTATTTAATCAAACATTACGTAGGCCAAAAAACAGTAATTTTATAGTGTTAGCCTATGCAGCACCTGTCAGTCCTATTTCCCCTTTTGTCTTATTCTTCACTCGCTTTCAGTCTTTAAAAGCAGCATCTTATTTCTTTCTTTTCTTACCCATCTTTTCCTCTCCCCTTTCCTTCCCCCTTTTCTCTTTTATTTCTCTTTTTTTCCTTTCTCACACCTTATCTCATTGATAAGGGTTACAGTTAAGATAGGAGGCACTTTGTCCTCCCTTACTGATACTTTATGTTCAAAGATCAAATGTTAAATTAATACCGGATTGTTTTCTATAAGAAGCTGCGACTTCTACTTTGTAAAACTCGTTTTTTTTTGTTTGTTTTTTTTTAAGTTTTCAAAAAGAGCTTTATTAAACTTATCATGTTTACAAGTGGAAATATGCAAATAATGAAAAAAACAAAAAGAACAAAACATAAACAGATTTAGCAATGCGAGGACACAATCCCGTCCTACTAAACAGTCTATACGACACATATTGTGAGATGAATGGTATACTGTTCAAGGAAGTACTGATAACACAGTAATTAACTAAGATATATAGTGGTACTTTATAACACGAATGGGGGAGACCCAAAGGTCTCTTGGTCAGGAAGGGGGGGAAGGATAGAGGTCTAAAGGTGAGATGTAGGGGGAGGGGGAGGATGAGGGTTGAGTGGTTATATCGTCAGTCCGTGAGTGGGTTTTTTCAAAGAAAGCCATCTGGGTCTAGTCAGATCTATCCCTAGGTCAGATCTCTCATTCCCCCGGAAGAAGCTAAGAGGAGAGAGAAACATTAGTCTCCCAGGTTGTATCATAAATGTCTTTCCCAGTCGGCCCCATGTAAAGCTCAAATAGGTCGGAATTGCCTAGGTTATAAAATATGTTTTTTCCTATTATATAAGTAGGCCATATAGGAGCAAACTCTCGTCCAGCTAGGTGAGGGCTCTGACTTCCAGTCACAGGCTATCAGTTGTTTGATGGACATGAAGAGGTATATACTTATGTAAGCATGGTGTTTTAGGGATTAGAATGAATACCTATGTGTAGTAGGGCAACTGCAGGAGAGCTACGTAAGGAGATTCCCAATTTGGAAAGGGCTCCAAAGCATTTTGTCCATAAGGGGCGTATTTTAGGGCATTCCACCAAATGTGTAAAGAGTCCCCTCTCTGACCACAACCTCTCCACACAGTACGGAGATGCGCTAGGGAATATTTTAGCTAGCCTGGTGGGCACCCTAGTACCAATGAGCCACCAACTTATAATAAGTTTCAATTAGGGTGGTGCAATGTACGGCTTTTTTGGTTCGTTCAATCGCTTGTTCCCAATCATCTACCGTGGAGTGGTATGTCTAGTAGGGGACTCCACTTTGCAAGGTGGGGGGCCGAATCTGGGTTTGGTTCAGAGTCCAACAGGGTATAATGTTCTGGAGAGGGGTCTATATAGCCCTCTTTCCTTGGTTCCAAGTGGACCCCACGGGGTCAGTGGGCGGTTTAACTGAGGCTTGAAGCCCCAGGCGGTCAGAAGCTTTTAATTCTGTAGTATTCAAATTTCAGGATATGGGGGTAAGGCCACATCAGCCCCCAATTGGGACGCAGATTTAAATCCATCTCCGATGGCGGTAGCCAGAGGTCCGAGACCACACTTTATTCCGATTTGGGGTCCATCTCAGAGGATGGGCATCCTGTAGGCCTACTAATAGGCCCGGACAATGAGGTTATGGGAGAGGGGGTGAGGGGCAAATTGTCTAGAGTGGCGATTTTGTCCCAGAATTGCAGGCATTCCTGGATGATGGGATTTATCAGGGATGTTCCCCTACAGCAATGTGTAGGCGTCCAAATCAGGTCACGCAAAGTTAGGTTTGTAGGGTAGCGAGGCCTGTTCAATGGAGTGCCATTTGCAGGAAGGCTGCATGGACTCCCCATTGTGAGACATGGGTGAGCATGGCTCCCTCGTAGTATCTTACTATTGAGGGAGAGCCCAGACCTCCCTTTGGACCTAGGTAGCTGCAGAACTCTCTGCGCCACCCTTGGGGGTTTGTCCTGCCATATATGTTTAGTGAATTCGCTCTGAAACTGTAATAGAATATGCTGGGAACTCTGATTGGCAGACAGCGGAATAAGTATGTGAGACGAGGTAGAAAAGACATCTTTAACGCTGCGATCCGCCCTAGCCACGAAACTTGCGAGAGGTTCCAGCTCTTGCTGAGGGAGCGAAGCTCCGATAGCAAAGGGAGGTAATTGTCCCTGATAATCCGGGGGAAGTCGTTAGATTAATTTGACTCCTAAGTGGGTCAATGAAGTTTTCCGACCATCTAAAAGGATATTTGGTTTTTAGAGGGGCCATAGACGAGCTCTGGAAGCCTTGAGTGTAGATCTCAGTTTTAGGTATGTTTAGGTTTGTAATGGAGAGTGGGCACTAAATTCCTTGACTATCAGTAAGAGTCTAGGGAGGGTGGACGCGAGATCTGAGGAAAAAAGGGTGATGTCGTCCGCAAATAAAGCTATATTATGTTTGGTGCCGCATAGGGTAATCCCACTCATGTGTGGGTCAAGTCTAATTTGTTCTGCCAACGGCTCGATGGCCAGCGCAAAAAGTAGGGGTGACAGGGGGCAACCCTGCCTAGTCCCATTGGAGATTTGGAAAGGGGGGGTTTGGAAGCCAAGTCCCTTAACCGAAGCGGAGGGAGTAGAGTATAAGGCTTTAATTGCTCCCATGAGGGAACTCGGGAATTGAAAGGTATCAAGTACTTCCCACAGAAATCGCCATCTCACCCGATCAAAGGCCTTTTCTGCGTCTAACGATATAATCGCCATAGGTTTATTAAGGCTGGACGACAGAGTCATCACATTCAAGAGTCTTCTAGTATTATCTGGACCCTCTCTTTTGGGGATAAATCCTACTTGGTCTGGGTTGATTAAATGGGGGAGGAGGTTGGCAATACGGTTAGCTAGAATTTTGGAGAAGAACTTAATATCAGTGTTGATTAGTGAGATTGGCCTATAGCTGGCACAGAGAGAGGGGTCCTTATTAGGTTTCAGTATAGTCACAATAGTGGCTTCAAGGAATTCACTCTTAAATTTGCCTTCATTTCTAGCTAAGTTGAAGAGTCTAAGAAGCAGGGGGGAGAGTTCTTGGATATAGGTTTTATAGAAATGCACTGGGAAGCCATCTGGTCCAGGTGATTTAAAATGATTTAGAGTTCTAGATAACTAGTTGCCACCTCTCTAAGAGTGAATGGCAAATTCAAGGTGTCTTTTGTGATCGGGTGAGAGGGACGGTAGGTTCAATGCTTTTTAAGTACTCACGAATGGAGTCTTACTGAGGTCACTGGGGGGTTCTCTGATTTTTCTATGTTATAAAGGTTGGAGTAAAAACTCGGCAAAAGCCTCCCCTATTTGTGAGGGAAATTTTAAGGAGGGAACCCTCCCTTTGACAATGCCATGTATACGCGAGATACTAGTTCTGTTTCTGAGTTTATTGGCTAAGAGAGTGTCCGCCCCCTTGTTGCCCCTTATAGAAGTATAGTTGCTTAAGTTTAGTTAGGTTGTCCTGGGTTCTCCCGAAGCTCCTAGCTGAGAGATGTGATTTTTAATGTTGGTGATTTGGGTCGTTAAGGAATTAGTAGGCCTTTACTCTATTTTGGGCCTCTAATTCTCTAAGTTTAATGTGAGACTGAGACAGCGAGAGACCCGCTTGCCTTCGTATTTAGCCTGTTCGGAGATCTTTAAGCCTCTTATGGTTGCTTTAGTAGCTCCCAGAGGGTGGTCCATCACCCACCTGTGCCCGGTCATTGATTTCTAGAAGTGTCCTAATTTATGTACGTAATTTTTTCTCTGAGGGGAATATCTTGCAAAAGATTGTGGGGCATGCGCCAGGAGGGTCTAGAGCGAGTGGTATTTGAAGATATGAGGTCGGCGGGTAACACAGTCGTTGATCGGACCAAGGGCAGATATAGATGACCGTTTAGTGACTAGTTCTAGGGAGTCTGCCGTAGAGAATATGTAGTCGAGTCTGGCGTTATTGTCGATGTGGCTGTGAGTAGTGCGTGTAGTCTCGGTCCTGAGTTGTGAATGGCCCCTCCAAATGTCAAAGAACCCTGAGCCTGTCATAAGTGTACGGAATTTCGCTGCAAAGCCGTTCCGTAGAGGGAGGAGCCCTAGCTAAGTCAGAGGATTTTTCTATCTAGTTTTCAGTTCCCAGGTCATGTTGAATGTCGCCCGAGATAATAACCCTGCCTTGTTTGTGCTGGGAGATGACATGGAGAATGTGTTTGAGGCACTAGGTTGGTGAGTGTTGGGTAGATAGACTGATACGAGTGTATAGAGCACGTGTTAATGTTACAGACCTAGGATAATATATCTGGCCTGTGGGTCCTCTGATGGTCAAGGACTGGTTTCATAGCTAGTCTCTTATGTAAGAGAATTGCAGTGCCCCTGGCTTTTTTGGTAAAGGGAGCATACTCAATATGTGTATAATCCCTAGAGGAGAGTCTGATCGGTTCATCGTTTAACCAATGCGTCTCTTGGAGGAACACTATGTCAGGATTGTGGTGTTTCAGCGAGCGCAATAGGAGACTTCTCTTAAAGGGAGTATTAAGTCCTCTAACATTTTGGGTAAGAAACCTCAAAGGAGAGGAGGTCATGTCTGGTAGTGATTGAGAGTTGGAGCCGGGAAGTCGTAGTACCTAGGTCTGGAAGACAAAATGGGGGAAAAGAGGAGGGGGGGGAAGATAAGTAGGAGAGGAGGGCACTTAGTAGTGCAAGTAGTCCACCTCAAGGGAGCCCTAGTGTGGGCTTCAGTTGGGGGGCTGAGTGAACAGCTCCGGAGCTAGCACAGCGAAGCAGAAATGTCAGCCCCGCTCCAGGGACGCATTTGTCATAGTATAAAGTGCTTAAATCAAAACAATTACAAAACAGCAGATAACATAACTTATCATAACTTATGATATATAACTTATTCATAGTGAACATTTTGGCGGCTCAGAAAGTCTCACAGGAACCTTGCCAGCCTCAAAATGCAGGCTAGTCAGAAGGTACCATCAGGAGAGACCCAATAGTCCCGACATATTTCTAAACTAGGTTCAAGTGACTTCTGATGGAGCCTATTCAGCCGGGCTCAGGATGTCCTTGAGAAACTTGCAGATGTTGTGTCTTGGGCCTTTTTATTCTCTGTTCTTTTGTTGACCATTCAGGAGCTGAAGCTCTCAAGGCAGATTGAGGTGAGTTCCGTACATTTTAGGGGTCCACTAATAAACCCCATGAGGCCAACAGAGTCGTACCTGAGAGGGTGTAGTGATGGTTATGGACTGGTTATCTTTGGTAACTATGAGCCTGGTTGGGACCCCATCGATATCGGTAGTCTAGCCTTGCGCAGAGCAGTGGTTACTGACTGAAGTGTCGACGCTGTTGGAGGGTGTGTGCTGAAAGAGTCAGGTAATATTTGTACCCCCTCGAACTTCCACTTAGATTGGTTTACGATAAGCAGCTTGAAGAGGCGATCTTTAATAAGTAGCTATGAAAGCCACACTACAATGTCCCTCGGCTTGTCAGAACTCACCCGACTGGGGCGCAATGCCCTATGCGCTCCTCTCCATTGTGCTAGATAGGCCTTCAGGGGTGCCTATAAGCCTCTTTGAAGAGATCTTGAAGGTAGCCTTGGATATCTGCTGGAGCCACCCGTTTCTGGGACTCCTCTGAATCCTGATATTACTTTCTTCTCGTCTGTCCTCCATGTCAGCTAGTTTAGATTCTAATTGTGAGATCTGCTCACTAGGTTTTCGGCATAGGCCAGGATGTTGGATTGATCCACAGCTTGATCATCTTGCTTGCGCTCCAGCGCATCAACTCTGTCACCAATTTCCTGAAATTTCCTTTTTGAGTTCAGCGGAGCTGCGTTGGATTTCTTGGGTGATGGACTTAGTCTGGATGGCCCAGGAGTTTCTTGAGCGATGATTCTGTAATGTAATGTTGGGAGGAAGATGCTGAGTGTAGGCTAGATTGAGATTCTTCATCTTGGGAGTCCGGGTTCACTCATTTCACCTCCTGGGTGGGGTGGGGGTTCCCTTAGAAACGTGGGCAAAATGGTCAAAGACTGTCTTCCTAGGTTTGGGGTTAGACTTTGATGTTTTCTTTATCATGTGAGGCATCTTATAGGCTAGTGATTAGATCTCTGGAAGGCCAAGGTAGTAAGTCTCTAGAGGCTCAAGAGCAAATATCCTGCTGTTTTGGAAGAAATTCAAGGGTTAGACATACTAAAATGAAGCACTAGTTTACATAATACCTATCGCATAGTTGGAGCGGGGCTGAGTCACACCTCGAAAGGAGAAGTTACATGAGTATACAGTTTTGTTACCACCACGCTAGTCCCTCACCTCGGGGAGTAGGGGGGATACGACCCGAAGGAAGGGGGAAGGGAGTTGGAAGTGACCCACCCGGACTAGCCGGGCGGGGAGCGGGGAGGTGAGGGTTAGGCAGCAGGAGATAGAAATCAGTCAATATACCACAGGTGCCTTGTTAATTCAGTAGGGGCGAACCTGACAGTGTCAAAATATAAGGTGAGAGAATGAGATTAATACACAGTCGGGCTTATAAACCTAGGTTACCCAGAGCAGTGGCCCCTGTCAGTCAGTGCACAGAGCGAGAAGCTAAGTTTGCTTTCTCAGATAGTTAATGATTCGCGGTAAGGCAGTAAACAGCAGGAGCAACTGGGGTTCAGGCAAAGTGGAATCACAAGTCCTGTAGAGGAGAAAACAAAAGTTATGCCGAGGTCAATACAATCAAATAGGATAAAACATTTTCACTCTAATCCAGGCCTCTGAGAGATAGAGGCCAATAACCAGTTAGGATCTGTGGAAAAACCTGTGGAAGGGAACAATTGTTATGAATGACACTACACCTTAAGGTTTTAGGCCTAAGGACAAATTGCACCTGACGCAGCAGCCCTTCACATTTATTCTTTTAGTAAGGGTTCAGACTAGAGTCCCTCAGTCTCAAAAGAGTGAAGTGTAAGTTGGAGTAGCAGAGACTGAGGTCTCTGACCAGAAGGAAGCTGTGTAAGTTATTACCCAAAGGTGGGGTCAATTATTTTTCTTCTCAGGTTATGCAGTAAGAGAGGATTCACAGTCAACTGTTTACTTAATGTAAGACTCTCAAGGCTGATCTTTTTGAGTCCACTCAGCCTGCTAAAACGGGTAAATTAGTGAGGATGCCCAATGTATGTGGTTGTCCTCCGTGGATGGGTCCAGGGACAGAAGCTGCCTGACGTTGGAATGCTTATGTAGCAGGATGCTGACTTGTATAGGGGCTGTATAGCGAGCCAGGATGAATGGCTTATGCAGTTCTCATTTTATCTATGTCAGCAGCTCTCTGTTCTATGGGTTTGCGAGTATGTGCAGCTGCGTGAGTTCTGAGAGGAGAGCTACACCAGGGCCAGTGGTCTCATCTGTTCCCTTTATGTTCCCTCTCAATAGGGCAAGTGCAGACCTTATGATAAGTTGAAAGTCTATATAGGAGCAGCCTGGGTCAAAATGTTTTAATAGCTGGGGGGTAGTAGGTGTAATCCTGGGGTGTGTTGTGTAGATTACTATGGCTTCCTCTTTAGCAGTGTATAGGGTTAACCAACAGGAGTGAGCCTTAGACAGTCCGCTGGGGTGTGAGGAGCTCAAGAGGCCCTTAGATGTAATGGCGCTGTGCTAAGTGAGTCACCAGGTTAGGCCCAAGATGGCGGGCGTTCGCGCCTTTTCCAAATAAGTTAGCGCTTTAGTATTTTCTTGCGTGGGCACCAGCTAACCCCACAGCTCTCCCTCAAGTGATCCAGAAGCTCACCCCCTGAAGCCCACAACAGAGGCGGCACTAACCTTGGAGGGTCACTGAGCAGTCAGGGTAAGGCTCCTAGTCGCACGATCTTTCTTCCTCCTTGGGTCAAGCTGCTGAATGTATGTGAGCTCCGGGTGGATCCCCAATCCTCCGGAGCTGGTCGGGTGAAGTGAGGCTGGCATTAGTCTCAGCAAGCAGGAGAGTCCTTCGCATTCGGTCGGGCGGAACAGTCAGTCCCAGCGGCCTCAGATCTGGAGAATGTGCTTCTGGAGGGGGCTCCGGAGCGGATCCCCGACCTCCGGAGCTTTGCGGTACTAGGTAGGCGGCTGGTAGAAGTAGAGGGACCCTCAGGAGACAGAGGACCCCTGCAGCATATCCTATTGAGAGGTCTTAAGGGCCGCCAATCACCCAGCCTCCCCCAGAGCAGGTGGGTTGCCGCCGGCAGAGACCCTCGAATCACTGCGTCCGAGCAAAGTCTCTTGAAAATTTAAAAGAAGGTGATCCAATCCTATAGGGCTAGTTAGCGGGCTGTATATACTTGGATTCTGATCTGATTTCTTGCTAATGGGTATTTAATTAAGTAATAAACACCCTGTGTTTCAGGAGCCTGAGCTGAAACACGTCTAGTCTGCGCTGCGGCTAGCTCCGCCCCCCCGTAAAACTCGTTTTTGATAATAAAAAAAAAAACAAACATTACCAATGTTGATAAAACCACTACTCGGCTATTTATTGCCCATTATTGCCTAATGATATGATGTTAGCCTCTTAGCATATTCTCAGGTTGACAATAAGACACCAATAGTAGACAAACTCATTTCTCTCCACTCGAAACTTTCCCCACCGCTGTCATTTGAACAGGTGGGGGTAAAAGAGGCAAAAAGTTAAGGTTGCCCTCTCAGGCCCAGTATTTTGTATAAATGGACTATGTTTACCATCTATTTTTTTCGAGGCTAAGTCTATTTAAGTTACAGCATGGGGCCCACAAAGCATAGGCCGATTACTCCTAGCCTCGATGGTAGGACTATTCAAATTATTACCACTGTTGATGATTTTATTATTCTATTATCTATTGTTATTATTTCCTGTTACACAATGTTAGTTTTTAGCACAATTTTCAGGCTGACTATACTGGACAAACACCAACATGACTCACTCTTTTCATATATGGAGTGAGCCGGAAACTCCAATTCCATAACCCAGATGTAATCTTTCTACAGGAGACACACTGGCACTGGCAGATGGGCGACCTCAGTACTTCCACTCCCGTTCATACAAGGTTCTAGAAACACTCCCCTTTCACAAAGAAGGCCAGAGGTACAGCCATACTATTACACAACAGAGTGGCTTATCGAACAGATACAAGCCATTCAAAGACCCCGCAGGCTAGATACAGCATTTTGGTTTGCAAGCTAAATCATGTGCCACACACCTTGGTCTCTACTATACAGGCCCAACTCATGGCACCTTGCTTGCCTCCGGAAGATTCTTCAGGTAGTTGACATATATAGACAAGGTAGGGTCTTGGTTGGCGGGCGCCTTCAACATGACATGGGACCCCAAGTTGGACTGTAAGACTGCAAAAGCAATCTCCAGGCGACCCACATCTCAACTTAGTTTAGGAACATAATGACTCATTACGGTTATTTTGATGTTTGGAGGTCATTACACTCTAAAGAGAGAGACTACACTCACTACTCGCACCCCCACAAAGTATACTCTTGCTAGATCACATTTTTTGTCAAGCAGGGACATTGGAATTTCTGATCTCTTGCTCCGAGGTTTCTCTTTGTTCCTTGTCAGACCCATGATCTAGTACGGCGGATTTGTAAACGGTGGATTTATACCCCTCCGACGAACCACCACACAGACCAATTGGTGCCTTCCATGACTTGAACTGAGACGAGACTTAAAGGACATGCTTGTACGGAATGATAATGGGCAGACTTCAGATGATGTCTTATGGGGTGCCTATCAAAGCGAGGGTCAGGGGCCTTTGTATCTAAAACAAAGTCATTTGAAAAGATTAGCTGGCCTCACACTGGCGCAGGCGCACTCCAAACTCAGGACTCCTAGAATACACTAACCGAACCTCTATCACCGCAGATATCTCGGCACACATTTTGGCTGTCAGGACCACATTACTTACTAGAACTACGTTGTACACAACAAATTACCAAAGCTAAAACAACTTTTCTACCATAAGGGGAACAGGGCAGATGTCTATACTAGCTAACAAACTGAGACATAAGCACAATACAATAACTTGGCAGGGACAGAGGGCACTATCAGGGAGGAATTCCTGTAGGCTGCCATAGTCACACTGCCCAAACTGGATAAGGATCCCTCTCTGTGTCCAGTTACAGACCGATATCCTTGATCAATGTCGATTGTCAAAATCTACTCTAAAAATTTTAGCCTGATCGGCCATGATCAAGTGGGATTCATTCAATAATCGAGAGGGACCA